>NC_055957.1:32615731-32627607 GCF_018492685.1 Alosa sapidissima | reverse complement strand
TTAGTCCATAGCTATTACCAAGGCTGTTGTCTCAGAGTGGTTCAAGTCTGCCACCCTGCTGGAAGACACGGTCATCCTCAGCAGTGGTTGGTGAAGGCCAGCTGAAAGCCCAGCCCTCCAGGGAGCCATCCGCATTTTCAACATTCTGCTTTGGCACAGTGGCTCAGGGTCCTCTCCATCCACGCCCATGGAGGGTCTGTGGGGGAGGGAGAGGAGCATAAGGATGAGGAAGGGACAGCCAGCAAGACAGGGTGCTGGTCCAATACATACCCTACAGCAGTGGTTCTCAAAGTGATTGGGCGTGATCAGCAGACTGCTCTGGCTGGGACTAAATGTGGCTGCGTGTGTGTGGACTGCACCCAGAGGGGAGGAACACAAGCTGTGGGAACCCAGGCATGAATATGAAATGACCGTTGTGACGAACGCTGTAATGTACAACGCAGCGTGGGGCCATGCGGTCCACTGTTAACATCCCTGCGTATGTGACATACTTGAAGTTGTCCATAATCACACAGAAAGTCCTTTTCCCACAAGCACACAACACAATGGGGCTCTCTTATCAGCGTACTGGATTACTCTCACAAACACGTTTATCAGAGGGCTAACACAAAGACCACTCAGATGGCCGTGTTTGAAGGCACCCTCTTCCCTGGGAGAGGAGGCCTTCACACAGATGTTTTCAAAGCGAAAGAGTGAAAGAAGAGCAAACTATGACTTGAGCTATTGAAATAGCACAACAATAGCTATAAGCGAGTCATCTCATGCCTCACAGGCAAAACATGTGACTGCTAGACCATACACATTATTAAAACATGGATACTGACATACATACATACAGAAAGAGGCGTCATCTGGTGTGTGTGTGTGTGTGTGTGTGTGGGTAAGTGTGAGAGAGAGAGAGAGAGAGAGAGAGAGAGAGAGAGAGAGTGGATGCCTTGGCTATGGTGGGATCTAAACACTGAGGCATGCGGCCTTTCACATAATTAAAAAATGAGCCGGCTGGCCTCATTCTCCTCTGCAGCTCCTAAATAGGCCAGCGAGCCGAGAGGAGGAGGGGCTGGAGAGGGTGGAGGGGCGGAGGGGTGTGGGGACACATGGAGGAGGGGGATCTCGCAAAACAGCCTCTTCTGATGACACCAGCCCAGCTACTCGGGCCCATCGAAGTGCAGGAAGTGTGGGGTGACCGTCTGCCAACATGTCCAGGGACGGCCAGAGTCAGGCCGATAGCCACCTGAGCATGCGAGTGGGGTGGCGGTGGCGGTGGTGGGGGGTGGGGGGGGGGGTGGGGGGGGGGCGATGACCGTCGGCCAGGACAGTCTGAGGTGATAAATAATGAAGGGCCACTGGTCTGGCCAGATGCTGCAAAGGGTCTTCTGTGACAGACACCACATGCTGAAACGCCTCTGAATAACACTGAACTGAGAGAACATAAGGGAGGGAATAATGCTAGCATAGGGACTTGTATCTGGACATAGAGGGAATATGCTAGTCTGCATAGGGACTTGTATCTGGACATAGAGGGAATATGCTAGTCTGCATAGGGACTTGTATCTGGACATAGAGGGAATATGCTAGTCTGCATAGGGACTTGAATCTGGACATAGAGGGAATATGCTAGTCTGCATAGGGACTTGTATCTGGACATAGAGGGAATACATAGGGACATGTATCTGGACACAGAGGGAATGCATAGGGACTTGTATCTGGACACAGAGGGAATGCATAGGGACTTGTATCTGGACACAGAGGGAATAATGCTAGTCTGCATAGGGACTTGTATCGTCCTCACCTCCAAACACACAGTCACACCTTCACTCAAATGTTCTCCATTTCACTTATTATCTCGCACACAATCATACACCCACACACATACATACACCCACACCCATTCACATTCATCTATCTATACCTGCATAACTCACTTGTACACAAACACATGACTGAGTTAGAATAAAATTATACTAAAAGGGATACACATTATTGCACATTTTCACTGTACCTGATACATGATGACTATATAAAACTATTAGAAGAAAACATACCGAGCCCTGCAGGACTGAAAACCTGACATTTAGCAACATGCTTTATCATCTGTATACCAAAAGACAGAGCACAAACGGAAGGTCAGTTTTACAGAGATGGTGAGTTTACTTACTGCATTCTCTACAGGTGCAGCTCATGCTTGAACTTGACAGCTTCAAAGAAAATATCAGATTTTCAGAACACTTTATCTTTTCCAAAATCCAAACATTCTTGTAAACCTTGACCAATGACGTCCTGCTGCACTGGCCAGTGCCTCTCACCAGAAACAAGCTCGACCTTCAAAAGGCCTCGCTTTAAATGGACGTGATGGGAGACATCTGGTCTATCTCCAGGTAAATGAGTGCAAGAAGGCCCCAACTAGGCGACTAAGGACAGGACAGGTCTTCTGAGGATAGTCAATCCTTCACTGAGGTATCTTGAAAGAGAAAGTCTATTGTGTGAGTCGTTGTGAGTGTTGTGTTTCTTTGACAAGGGCCTTGCCACTAGGGACCTGTGTTGTTAATTTCCACCCCACTCCAATACCAATAACAACTCATTTTCATCAATTAATTTATAAAGCAAGTCGCAAATTATTCAGCAGAATTACAAACAGAAAAAAAGCCCATTAAGAAACAATTCCTAGCCAGATTTTCTCTTAGCCTAAATGACAATGCAGCCTCTTTCAGAAGAGATCCCATTACGTTTGCACAGGCCCCTCTCCCCAGTCTCTCCAATTCAATATCACAGGCAACAAAAACAAACTTGCTTATCTGATTAAAAGGAACAAACATAAAAGAAATGCAGCATGTAGGAGGGTTTTGGAGATGAATAACAAAAGAAAAAGTCAATCCCATCCACAACTAGTTTAACAAGTATCGTCCATGTAAATTAAAAAGACATTCAAAAGAAGTGCAAGTTTTGTTTGTCCAGTAATTTAAATACTTTTTTTCCCCTCCAGGCCTCGTGCAGTCTGGCCACAATCAACGTCAGCACTTTCCGGCCACTGTTGCATACAAACACTGCTCTGCAGTGGATGGATTGCTTTGAAAATGCATGGTACTTCCTTACTGTAACCTAGCAACAAATACAGTGCCAGCCTCTGTGTACAGTAAGTAGCCTATGACGGGGTGAGGGGAGAGGGGGACTTTTGGGAGCCCTTCATCAGCTCTGGTGTTTTCTTTGTCTCCACTCGACTTGGTTCAGATAAACAGAGTCTGTTCGGTGGACGCTGTTCGGATTGTGTTCAGGGCCGCTCTTGTTCCAGGCCACTTGCCCTCAACTCAACTCTCTGATAAACTGCCCCTTGTCCCTCACAGTGACACCATTGGCTGTAGGGAACTCGGACAGCTGCTATGCAAGACTAATGGTGAAGTCACTGCTTTGTGAACTCTTGATGTTCAGTTTCAAGACAAACAAAAAAAAAAAAAAAAAACACAACAACAACAACAGCAGCAACAACAACAAGTCTGTACATAACTTTCTGAATGGATTTGTAGTTGAGGGAACGTTTGCCTCACTTCCTGTTCACCTACCCCACAGACAGGATGCCCTCGGTGGAAAATGGTGCTCATCAGATCCATTGTCTGTGAGCACAGCTCAGCGCTGGCCATGGAGATGGAGAGGGACAATTACTTGTTCATCAGATTAAACAGCACGGCCCAACGGTCCGGCTAGCAAAGCCTGCGCGTGCTGGGGTCCCATAAATACTGAGGTAATCTCCACCGCAGATCAGAGGAGGCCTTAAACAGAAAAGGCAATCTCCTTCTCTCTCCCTGTTCCTAAAGTGGACTTAAAGCTCCTTCTGCGAGAGCCAATGCTAGAGAGCTAATTACGTGCAGTGCAGAACTGTTTTAGAGATCGTTTAGGCTGCAGAGAATGTTAGTTTAAGAGTTTGAAATTGGAGCAGTTGTGAAAAAAATTGACTAAGGTTTTTTTTCATAAACAGTTTTTGATGTGTGTTTACAGTGTGGTTTTGCGAACAGGTCACCGTCAGTTGGTGGTATGACTAACCTGTAACCAAAAACCAATAACCTTTAACCGTAACTCCATTACAGGAATAAGGGTGCAAACACACCAGCAAGACTGTGGAGTGGTACAATTGCTGAGCTACTGGAGCAGGCCATCACACATACCAGGAAATGGACAAGAGAAGAGCCATGAAGAGAGAGGAAGTGGCCACAGACTACTCTGGTGGGGGTGGGGTTAGCGGGGGCAGAGGATGTGACTGCCACATTGGATCAGTAAACAGGAGTAGAGCCCATTGCTCTGATGGGCATGATAACCCCGTGCCTCTCCGTCCATGGTTGAGGAAGTTCCTTTCTGCCTGACCCATGCCATGCGATCCTACTATGGGTGAACTGCCCTCATGGGTAGCTGAGTGGGTGGGTGGTGGGCTGTTGAGCGACCAGCACTATAAACTAGGCCAGCAACCCTGGGAGGACAAGGAGCAGAAAAGGGGCAGTGGCTGTCCCGATGGGGTGATGAGCAGGCCAGCCTCTGTTGAGTGGTGCTCCAAGGACACTGATGGCTAATAGAGCTGCCATGATGTGGAGATGTGGTGGGACGCAGCTTCTGTGGGACCGTGTCTGTGAGTGAAAAGAGGGGTAGGACAGCAAGTAATGTCTATGTATTCTGTATAAAATCAAACCAGTGTTGGCCAGTGTGCGTGCATATCTATGGTCAACACTTCCTCATCTTTATACACCAGTGAACACTGGAGTTAATGTAGCCTGCTGACCAGTGAACCTTCCACAGTCAGGTTAATAGTTAATTTCACATACTCTAGCAAAAGGTCAGAGCCACACAGAGACACAAAAAAGGGGATTAAAAACCCTGAAGTCCACATCCCTGGAAGGTCTCCATTTTCCAATAACGGCTTTATTTGCTTTTGCTTTCCACAGCTCAACAAGAAACAGAGAAAGAGGGAAAGTCAAAAAAACAACAACAACAAAAAAGCAGGATCAATGGAATAACTCACACAGGCTCCCGCGAGTCCTGTGGCTTTAATGGGGAAAGTCAGTCAAGCTTGCAAAGTAATTACCTCGAAGACTGGGATAGGGAGGAGGAGGATGAGGAGGAAGAGGAGAAAGGGGGTGGCACTGCCTGGTGACACAGCACATTAGGGACACAACAAAGGAAGTCGCTGACAGACACAGTGTCACTAAAATGCCATCCAATCAAGCAATAGTGCCAGGGCTGGCTGCCCTATCCCAACAGGCAATGGGGTGCCTAGTGCCATCAGCAGATCCTCCATCCTGAGTGTAACGCACGAGGACATCAATTGTAATAATCATCGGCATCATTTATATCAGTAAACGTTATGAGACAAGACAGACGGCAAAAGAAAACCCTGAAAGTGTGAAGAAAACAGGCCATTTCATCAGCAGGAGACGCCAGCTCCCCTTCTCAGCAGTAAGCCATGTTTCAGAGCCCTGCCTATTAGACCTCATCATCAGCACACTTCCGCTCATGGTCCACAAAGCCCAGGCACAACTCGAACTAAGATTTGGGAGTTAAAACAGAAAACAAAAAGTAAAATAAAATCAAACAAAAACACCAGAGGCCTGCGAGCCTGGAGCCAAGCACCAGCAGACGCCAGCGCTGTGCAGGCCTGCCAGGCGCGAAATGGAGCCCACGAAGAGGACCGCTCCAATCTCGCACTCCCCTGGAAAACGGACGCTCTCCTGGGCGGATGAGCAACACCCGCACCCAACACCTAGCTGCTGGACGCCCAACACACGCACACACACACACAAACACAAACACGCTCACTCTGAGATTCTGACGCAGGTACGGCACTGCACTGCGCAGCTCTACTGTTTCATGGAGCACTATGTATGTACAAGACCTGAACACTGACGAGTCAGCTCGATGGTCCTACATGACACAGGACAGCTATAGGTCATGCATGAGAACACTGCTTGTTGATAGACCTTGCACTGCCCATCACACACATTTCTTCAACATATCTACAATACAAGGCCAGACAACTGGCAGCCTTGTGCATTCAAATCCTGCACAGTGACAAAATGAACACAAAGGGGTGAACAAAGGCTTCTCCTCTAAGCACAGAGCGATAAACCCGAGCGCTGATTAGTCAGACACACTTGAATGGCAATAACAGAACCCTGTGGGAAGCACGACAGCAATAAATAAAGCCGTCATGTAAACACTGTCTCTCTGGAATGAAATGGAAATCACTGTGCCTCAGAAATGGCTTAATTACAGAGAAAAGCCAATTATAAGCCCAGTGCAGCAATGTGAACGGGGGGGAAGGGGGTGCCTTGAGTCCATCTTTCATTCTTGAATCTTTACTATGGTTTTCCATTTCTTAATCTTTCTCTAAAATTCTTGCTCAGTTTTAGAAATCTTTCTCATTCCATCTCTCCCTCTAGGTCTCTCTCTCGTGCTTTCTGGCTGGGGTTCGATCAATAGAAATTAGATTTTACACATCATGCCTGTGTGATAGATGCCACAGTGCTATCCAAGACATTGCAATCACACACAATCGATTTCTGTCCACACACACACACACACACACACACGACAAAAAAATATTTTTACCCCTCGGTTGCATCTTTGTGCCTCAACAAATGGTTACACATTGGTTAATTTGATACTGCACACAAGACTTCTCTTATAGCAGTCTTCCTTTAAATGCTCTATTGACCATTTTAATGAGCTTTTCTTCACATTGCACTCTTCGACCAAATCTGCAATACGCCATTAAATAATACATCAGCCACACCACATTGAACGCTTCCTCTGAGATCACACACTGCACATTGATTGTTGTCCTTACGCCTTCAGCCTCCAGATTAAACGAGACCCATCTTACTAGCAAATCTCTGGGGTCTAGGAGCGCCTACCATCGCGCAGAGTAAACACCCGAGCAAAGGCCGGGGCGAGTCCTCCCCACCTGATCGACCCCGACGCTGCCCAGATACGAGCTGCCGTCACGAAGGGCCTTCTGGGGCACGTGCTGCTATGGCGACCGTCTGCGGCCTGATCGATTTAGTGGTTTGGAGCATCGGAGACGACGTACTTGGCCCTGATGGGTGAAGGAAGGAGCAGTGGAGTAGTGATTAGTCTGTGTGAGGTCAGTCCTGCTGCTGCACTCTCTGTGATGTCATTCCTGTCCATCAGTCAATTCCTGCTTTGAACTCTACTGTCTTTTTTATGCGTGTGTTCCGGAAGGTTGGAATCCATTAAGGTCTTCTTTTTGACACTCCTCAACTGATGCAAAGAGGTGCAACATTTTTCTCTCACTGTAAGAGCCTGACTTAAGTGAAAAATGGGGCACTTTGGAGATCTGACAACTCAGATCTCAGTGTTTGGGGAAGTGGGGTGTCACCTGAGGGTCTTCTCTATTTGTTTTGCAACTTTGAGCTTGGCGAAAAACAGAACAGAGAAAGCACTTCCAACACTAATTTCTGTAATAGATGTGTACTGTACTGAGAACTGGTGGTATGTGTTCCTAAAAAAGATTTGGAAGGGTTGAATATTTTTTTTCATGAACACATGTCTGTATTGGATTACTGGAGGACCACACACTGGCTCTGTTTCACAACTCATGAAGAACAAACAAACAAACAAACAAACAAACAAACAGGTAGAGGCGATGAGAAACGAGGTGTGTCCCCATCCTTTCACCCTCTCCCACTGCCTTCTTCCACACACCTGTCACACTCCATCAGAGTGGCAAGTGCAGTGTCACACCTTTCCCTGCCCTCCCGTGAAGCGCCATCGGGACAGAAAAGCGCACAGCCAATCACATCTACGTCTCTCTTCGTTTCCGCATCTCTCTCGCTCTTCATCTCTCTATCTCTCCCCCTCTCTCTCTGTCTCTCTTCATCTCTCCCCATCTCTCTTTCTCTCCCTCTCTCCAGCTCTGCCTCTCCCAACTTTGCCAAGGTTCCACCCCTTAACACAAAACTCCTCTCTCCTTCAAATCTAACTGGAAGGATGAATGATATTTTGGAACTGAAACAGCCAGACCCGACATGTCTGGCAGCTAAAACGTCACACACACACACACACACACACACAGGCTATTTCCTGTTGCTCTCCTCTCCTCTCCTCCAGAGCGTTCCAATCCTCTTTCCGTGTAAGAGGACAAGAGTGATGAGAGTCGGCAGTAGCCTGCGGTCCTGATCCTCCCCGGGTGGGTGGAGTGTGTGTGTGTGTGTGTGTGTGTGTGTGGGGGGGGGGGGTGAGAGAGGGACGAGGTGGCCTGAGGCCCTCCAGTATGACAAGGCCTCCTCTAGCTCCTGGCTGAGTGCTGCTCCTAATCCACCAGCACAGAGGAAGTGGACTGCCAATGTGTACAGCCACAGCAGTGCAGCAAAGCCATTTGAAGAGTGAAAAAAAATTTTGGAATTAAACTTGCTTACAAGTACACACACACACACACACACACACACACACACACACACACACACACACACACACACACACACACACACACACACACACACACACACACACACACACACACACACACACACACACACACACACACACACACACACACACGGCATTGAGGAACAAGAGGGCCCACAGACAAAAGTGTAAAAATGGCAAAGGAAAGTGGTGTGCATCGGCAGACTTGACATCAGGAGGAGTGTGGAAATGTTCACAAGGATGTCTGAATCTCTGTGTGTGTGTGTGTGTGTGTGTGTGTGTGTGTGTGTGTGTGTGTGTGTGTGTGTGTGTGTGTGTGTGTACTGGGTATTGTGGGTTGATCATTTATGCATGCCATCCGAGCCTCCCCTGCCTGAGTGGCTGTTGACAGGCTGTCTACGGCTGTAGGACCTGCCTGCTGCACCGTCACCACAGACAGGCACGGCTGGAGGGAGGAGATGTGGGGGCAGCCCTCACCCTCCTCACCCTCTCTCCCCCCTAACCGCCATCCAAACCTCCCTGCCTGCCAGCTTGCCAGAGGTGTGGGAGAGAGGCAGGTGGAGCAGCACGCCGCAACACTCTGGCAGCGCTAGAGGTCAGCTGAATGATAAAGCCCTATCTACATACCACATGAGGAGGAGGATAGTGAGAGAGACAGAAAGAGGAGAGAAAGAGAGAAGAGAGAGAGAAATAGAGAGAGAGAGTGTGTGAGTGTGTGTGTGTGTGTGTGTGTGTGTGCGTGTGAGTGAGTGAGTGAGAAAAAGACAGACAGAGAAAGAGAGAGATGAATAGGAAGAGAAGGGGGAAGAAGAGTGGAGACTAGTCACAACTAACCTACATGAGCAGAAAGGGAAACCCAAGCAGGGGAGAGTGGAGCGACTAAACTAGACTAGACTAGACTAGACTAGACTAGACTAGAAGGACAACAAGCAGGGAAGAGTGGAGCGACTAGACTAGACAACAAGCAGGGGACAGTGGAGCGACTAGACTAGATTAGACTAGACGGACAACAAGCAGGGAAGAGTGGAGCGACTAGACTAGCCTAGAAGGACAACAAGCAGGGGACAGTGGAGCGACTAGACTAGACTAGACTAGACAACAAACAGGGGAGAGTGGAGCAACTAGACTAGATTAGACTAGACTAGAAGGACAACACTTTAGAGACAAAGGAAATGGGGGGGGGGGGGGGAGGGGAGGGGCGAGGGGCGAGTGATGGCAGCAGGCACGCAGCAGAGCATCGTGATGAAGCTCGGTGTCCTGCAATGCCTCCTGGACCTTTCTGAGGAGTCGCCCAAGCGTTCCTAAGGAGGTCTTTATAGACAGCTAGTATTGATGGTGCTAGGGCGAGATGGAGGAGGAAGGGAGATTACTGACAGCAGGAGACGTTAATTGACCCTTGGCTGGCCTTCAGGGCACTGGAATTGCATTATGGCTAAGTAGGGCGTAGGTGCGCTGCCAGGGGTGGTGCAGATGAGCGGGGGGTGGATTATACTGGCACCCTGATGCCAGGTGAGTGACTGGCACACCAGTATGCCTGACATTACCATGGCAACACACCAGGCTCTTCAAGACCGACCTAAGTGGCTGTGGGTGTGTTATTGATTTTGCAGTCACACATGTGAGCGAATGAGAGTGTGTGCTATTACTGTAGCCAAATCATGACCTTTAGGTCCACACGAAATCGGCGACATCAAAAGCACTGCCGCCATTTAAGACATTTAAAAACACTGAGGCGGCATCAGGAGATACAACACCTGGGAGGATTTGCACAGAAAATGGAACAAATCTGTTTGCCAGTTGGCAGTCTCTTTTGAAACCTTCAGGAGAGCAGAATACAATCAAAATAACAACTGCATCACACTAAAGAAGCAAAACAATTTGCCCTAGCTGCCCGAGTCCATTTTAATTTATTATTAATACCAGACAGTTATTTGTCTAGGGCGTTTTCTGCCCTTACTTGCTAACTGAAAGCACGTAAAGGGGATAGCAGAAAATAATGAGTTGTTTTTCCCCTTAGTATCACACGTAAGTTCATAATCTGGAAAATACACCAATTAATCAAAATAATTACTACAAGCCGCAACACTGCAATGTTTTTAAACACTATGCTTCTAACACAAGCAAGATCCAATCCAATCACCTTTGAGTATTATTCCAAACAAGATAAACATCCAGAGATCATTGAACAAAACAAATCTGTTAAATAGTGCAGATTCTGAACTAACTGTGAACTAACACAAAGCCCATAATCTTCTCCTCATCCCTCTTTAGAACATTATATGGGTACTCACCCAAACCACAACCTCAATTCTACCTTAAATACCAGTCATTTGGAGTTGTTTGTTCACAGACAGACATATTTCTTTGTTGACAAAAAAATGTGGGGGATTGCTAAAGGTCTCTAAAGGTCTCTATAAAATAAATAAATAAAAAATAATTAATTAATTAATAAACAAATAAATAAAATAAAATAAAAAAACTGTACAATTTCAGTGTTCCTGTTCTGCCGTAATCTCTGGCACTGCACAATGGTCATGCTTGAGCAGAGGCAGTGAAATACACCCGATGTGGTCTAGGTGCCCCTGGAATGCATGGGACATGGTGGCATCTCTTCCAAAAACACCACTACACCCTATGGTAACAATGCCTGACACATTCCTAATGCTTGACAACCTGCCCTAACCACAGAACTAAATCAGTTTTGAGTTACCAAAAACAACTGTACAGTCTCATGCGGTTATTCACGGGATAGCCTATAATTCAGTACACAACCAGTACACTCATGCTAAACTCACACAACACACACACACAATACACACACACACACACACACACACACACACACACACACACACACTCTCTCTGTCTGTCTCTCAGGGAGCCCTGCACAGCCCATTTGCTTAACCTACACTTGCAGCTCTGCTGTGCAGAATATTAAATAGGAGTGTGTGTGTGTGTATGTGTGTGCATGTGTGTGCGTGTGTGTGCGTGTGTGTGCGTGTGGGGGGGGGGGGGGGGGGGTAGGCTACCAATCACTGAAACGAGAAGAAAAAAAACTTCCCCTGCGCTTCACCAGCCTTTGGATACATTACAAATAGGGCAAAACTTATGTCTTAAATTAAATGATTTCGTAATGACAGAAAGCTATGTAAATCGCGTGGTAATTACCTTTATGTTAGGGTAACTTGTAACTTCTCACATGGAGCTGGTAATGTTAAAGGAAAATTCCAGTTTTTAGCACTTTAAGGCCCTTTTCTGCTTTGTTTTGGATGAACTAGAGTGGTGAACACCGAAATTTTGACGATTGGTCCTGTCTCGACTTTTCTGACTCGTTTTGAATCGCCTTTGACTTCTCAGGGTGGCTGGCAATGGGCATACTGTAGTAGGCTACTCAAACATGTCCTAAAACAACCCTTAACATTCGTTTTCAAAACTGTGTAACTCACCGAGTG
>NC_055957.1:32560731-32610731 GCF_018492685.1 Alosa sapidissima | reverse complement strand
CTTCCATAGCCATAGTGCACAAGTAGTTTGAGTAGAACTACTGATCTTCATTATCTCCCTGCTTGTTGACATCTTATCATGTATGGTATTATTTCATGATCGCTAAACATTTGATTCTTTTAATGTTGTCATCAGTTAACTTCATTCTACTGCGCTTGAAGGCGCTGCCATTCAGTTGTGGACGTTCGTAAATTGCGTTTATGGGCGGAGAAAGGCACAGTTTACACTAAGGATTGAACGATTGATAAATACGACGGAAACTTGGGTCTGAAAGCGTTCGCAATCTGCGGTTTGTCCATGATGCTGATAACACTACGTTCGCAAATGTACATACATCTGGCCCTGAATGTCTACAACAACCACTGTGCTAAATGAGTATGTCTTGAGGGCCCTTGTACACAATGGCTAATCTATGATCAGTCATGACACAACTAGATATAATACATTTTGAGTGTGTGTGTGTGTGTGTGTGAGTGAGTGAGAGAGAGAGAGAGAGAGCAGTGAATCTCATGATTCAGCACACAGAGACGGCGGAAGAACCTCAACTGGGCGACACATGAGCGCGCGGATGTGCCTTCCTGTACAGGACTGAGTGGAGACCTGATGAGGATGAGGCCATCAGAGGAGCTGACAGGGCCTGCTCCTCCACAAGACCGCCATGCACCCCTCCCCCCTCTTCCTGCCACACGGGAGGAACTGGGACCTGATCTGACTCCAATCGACGGGAAAATTGGACGCGTGGCTACAGAGATAGTGTGGTCAGCGCAGCGAGAACCCAAGCGTCACTGTGACAAGCAAGACAGAACACACAGGCGTACAAACACACAAACAAACCACCACCTCACACAGATTTGCATTCAGAGCATACACTCAAATACCCCCCCCCACACACACACACACACACACACCGAGCACAATAGCGGTCTCAAACACAGGATATGGCTCTTATCACTTCCGGTGACCTGATTACAAATCCCTCTGTGGTATGTGTGGTGGCTTAATCAGGAGATCGAAAGAGAAACAGGGAAGCTCGGAGAGACACGAGAAACTTGTCTTTCAATACTGATGAGCGCTCTTCAGAGGAGCCAGCAGGTTCCCTTTAATGAAGCACTACCCATGTCCAGCAACAGCACATGACCAGCATGGGGACTAACTACACAAACATTCCCTCTTCTCCCCCAGGCCTCAGACGGAGGAACAGAGGGTCTTTTCAGGTTTATTTAGGGGGATTGACAGCCAGAGTGCCATTGTGTGCCACAAGGAACTGAAACCCTTGCTGGAGCTCTGAATTTGCCCTGTGTGCAAATCCTTTATTTGGTAACTTGCCCACTAAAGTAAAGTCAGTGAAGTACAAGTTCCATTTCTTTCATTTGAAGTCTCTGTTGTCTCTGAGAGTCTACTGTGGAGACATGCCTATATTTTAGACACTGTGCACCAACAAGGGAGAGGTGCGCATTAAAGGTTCTCTAAGCTAAAACATCTCGTCACATACAGCAAACATCACCCACCATCCGTTAGCTGCCTGTCCCCTGAATACACTGCAAAAAAACGCGGTCTCTGTGGACAGCCCAGGCTCCAAAAACGCAAACAAAATCAGCCTGGTCCAGCCTGGACCACGAAACATCAAAACTGTTCCAGCCAATCACGGACGAGATGCACGTTCAGGAGAATTTCAGTTTCATTGGAGGGAGGGGCGAGCTAGCTCTCGGTTTTGCTTGAACGTCAACAGAAGTGACGTTACCCAACACCGACTTGAGCTTCCAAAGATTCAGGAAGTCATTCATTTTCAATGAAAGCCAGCTTCTCTCAGCTGCAAGAAGCAGCAAATCCGTCGGCGTCGCGTTTTGGGCATCTTGAGCAACTTGAGCGTCAAGCAGAAAGTTGAAAGTAAGTCAACTTTATGGTAATGAGCTATGACGCGGTTCAGCAACCAACAACCAGCAACCAATCGGAATAGATGGCCTTTAAATAAAGTAGTAAGATAGAACATGATCGAACATAGAATGCTGCCACGTCACAGCGGCCAAAGCGTCCCTGTACTTTTTTGACAAGCATCCTTGACAGGGTGACCCGAGCTTCTTTGGAAGCTCAAGTCGGCGGCAGTGTGTATGTACAGTTAAATAAACCGGTAGAGGAAGAAGAGGAAGCATACCTCCACTGTAGACTGAGGCCAACATCCAACATCCGACACCTCACTCAAGGCCCTCTTTCAGAATCAAGACAGGAAGCTACCCTGTAGCTAAGGCACTTTGCATCTCTATGCATCGGTCTCTGTTCTGTTTGCTACAGATGGGACTCAAGGCTGTGTGGAGTAAAAGCTCTTCATTTGTATAAGCCACACTTGTGCTGCCTTCCAGTTGGAGCCATGACCTTGCCTGTGGCTGCAGCCAGCACCACACTGGACTAGTGAGAAAGCGAGAAGGACCCTCCCCTCCCTTCCCCTCCCGTCTGGCTGGTCCAGTGAGTTGTATGGTAGACGAGGGGAATATGGTGGACCAGGGGAGCTGCATATTGGGAGCCAAGGGGGACTGTACAGTGGACCCTGGGAACTGTATAGGGGACCAGGGGAACTGTATAGGGGAGCAGGGGAACTGTATAGGGGAGCAGGGGAACTGTATGGGGGAGCAGGGGAACTGTATGGAGGAGCAGGGGAACTGTATGGGGGAGCAGGGGAACTGTATGAGGAACCAACTGTATAGAGGATAAGGGGGGTGGTTTGGCCTCAGCAGTGCTGGAGGTGCTGGAGGCAGGCGGCTGGTGAGTGCCAGGACATCCCCGGTGCAGTTGGCCCATTCCTCCCACCAAAGGGCTCATTTCAGGACTCTCTCCCAGCACTGGCCCCCAGCCACTTAACTGGCCTCTCTCTGGGGAGAGGAGCAAACACAGCCTCACAGTGCAGACCGCTCTCACAAGCTCCACACATGAGAGAGAGGAGCAGGAATAAAAGGAGGAGGAGGAGGAGGAGGAGGAGAGAGAGAGAGAAAGAGAAAAGCAGAAAGACAGAGACAGAGTACAGAGGGAGTACAGAGACAGAGAAAAAGGGAGAAAAAGAGAGATACTGAGAAGGGAGAAAAAGAGATACTGAGAAGAGAGAAAGGGAGAGAGAGAAAGGAAGAGAGAGAGAGAGAGAGAGAGAGAGAGAGAGAGAGACAGAGAGAAAAGAAAAAAAAAAAAAAAAAAGAAAAAAAAATTCGCCTCCCCTCGTAAATTTGCCCCACTGAATTATTTAGCACTCTATCAGTAGTGGAGCTGCTTTCACTGCGCTGCCTCGCCACTCTCATGGCATCTGTGCTGTTAACAGACACTGGGCAGGCTTTAATCACACCACATGGCCATTACTAAAAGAAGTTCCACACCAGCCCTGCCCTGCCTCCTGCCACCCACCCCACCCTAACCCTCCCTTTAAGCTGTGGCGGGGAGTAAATCCAACTCTTTTAGGAGCTTACTTTTTTCTAGCAGGATATAAAAATATAATGATATTCAGCATTAATTCAATGTAAGATGTGATGTATGGTGCACTGGCTTTACAGAAGAATGAAAGCCAAAAGAGGGTTAAACAGCACTGGCATTCTATTAGGGGGAGAGAATGTTTAACACAACATTCTATTAGGGGGAGAGAATGTTTAACACCACATTTGAGCACAGTCGGCATTTCTTTTCCCCATTTTTTTTTTCAGCAAAAAGATAGATGAAGCGATGGAGGCTGCTGGTGAGGGGTGCACAGCTCCACATCAAAGGCAGAGTTAGAGGGAGCCCACCCTCGGGTATTAACCAGGAATACCAGCTCCAGCTCAGGCCCCAATGACAACACACAGAAACACACCGGCATCCGGAACATTCCTTTGTACTCGCGCTGCAGAGGAGAGCCAAAATAACCCAGCCCTTTCAAGTCTCTGACAGATACTTCATGCAGCCCCAACATCAAGTGCTTCTCCCTGTTTCTTACTGTCCTCCTTCTATAGCCCTCCTCTTGGCAGTGATGAAATGAGGGTGAGCTAGGAGTTCTTCTTTGTGTGTGTGTGTGTGTGTGTGTGTGTGTGTGTGTGAGTGTGTGAGTGTGTGAGTGTGAGAGAGAGAGTGAGAGATGCTAGTTAGTTAAAGTGGTACAGGGGAGAGAACCAAACATATATCTGGGGAAATGCCACTCTATCCTCTCAGAGCTGAGGATCAGATAAGAAGACCCACAAAATCCAGAGAGCTTGAAAACCATGGAGCAACCCGAGAGAAAGACACACCTTCAAAACACACACACACACACACACACACACACACACACACCATCACCAACTCTCAGAGCAGGCAGCGAGATTGGCACCACGTGGTGAACAGTGGCCAAGCATTCGAGTGGTCACCTACCTTGTACACTTGTCCGTAGGTGCCATTGCCCACCAGTTCCACCAGCTCAAATATCCCTGCCGGGTCCTGTAGGAGGAAAAGGAGAATATGGTCAGTGTTTGGCCAGGCAGCACTCAGAGGGTAAAGAGCTGGAAGGGAGTGGAACTACCACACTGTAACCAGCAAGTGGTGTTTACCACCACCGCCACGGCACCACCAAAAGAGTTGTGGCTACCCCTGTGGCATGCCTGAATCCAATTACAATAACAACAACAACAACACACAGTGTTAATATAGCCATTTTCAAGGCACCCAACGCGGTTTACTACTGCTAACTACAAACTAGCACAGACCTGGGTGATGCACGGCAGCCATTATATCCTAGGGCACTCACCACACATCGGCCTGAGGTGTTGAGTGAGGGAATGAAGAAATGAATTACTCCCCAACTATTTTACCACTCCTCATAGCCACACTAGCACCCGCAAGCAGTCTATTCTTTGTGAGGAGTTATGGGTTTAACAATCTATTGTTTGTGCTGATATGTAAGGAGTTATGGGATTAACAATCTATTGTTTGTGCTGATATGTAAGGAGTTATGGGTTTAACAATGTGGGGACGAGAGTGCTTCATAGCAAAAAACAATGAAAACCAATGAACCCCCGCAGCAGTGAAGGTAGCTGTGAGACAAACCGCAGCGGCGGAGACGACCACACCCAGGGACGGGGCCGACTCTCATCACAGCCTGCAATGAGAGCGCGTGTGACGTGGCCAACCTCAGCACACAGTCTCCCTGTGGGTCTCTGCATCATGCCATGCAAACGCTCGCTGCACTTCAAAGCTCTGATCGCCTAATCCGGCTCCCTGGTGTTTGGGGCCGGTACAATCACAACCCTTTCACATTGGATGAGTCGAAGAATTTGGATGGAGGCGGCGTGTGTGTGTGTGTGTGTGTGTGTGTGTGTGTGTGTGTGTGTGTGTGTGTGTGGGGGGGGGGGAAATGGGGAGTTGGTGTTTCCCTGAATGGATGACATTGCTGAAAGGACAAAACAAACAGAGTCTGAGCTACGTGAGTCCACTGGCATAAACGCTCAAGAGCCGACGGCCGATTTCTACACAGGCGGGTATGACAGAGGAAGAGCAGCCAAGCAGGTGGCAAGAAGCTCGCCATTTGGAATGGCATCTGGGATTGGCTTTTTTCATTTCAAGTTAAGCAAATATTATATTATCAGCATATCTAGGGGTGTGTGTGCACGCGCTTTTCTGGATAATCTGTGTGGATAATCATCATCTGAGGGATGCTGCCATCACACCAAGTACCTGAACACATGGAAATACTACAGAAGAGGAGAGGAGTATGTGGTTGTGTGAGTGTGAGTGTGAGTGAGAGAGAGTTTAGGGGGGGTGGCAGAAAGGAAATAAATGGACAGTCTGCTACAACTCAGCCAACTAAGTAAAGGGAACCTTGCAACAGCTGCGGCCTCACACACACACACACACACACACACGCAGAGTAATCCATAGTCTGGGGCAGTGGCACAGGGACTGCACTGAGCAGCAGGTGTCCAGACAGTTTTTTGCCCTCCACCCAGGCTTAAAAAAACATGACTGGCCCTTCAGGGGGCCAGCCATCCCTAAGTGAACTTAAGACACACACAAAACCTCACACACACACACACACACACACACACACACACTCCAGCTGGACAGTCATTGGTAAAGAGACTCAAACACAAAGCAAAATAGATACAGTAACACTGTAAGGCCTCCAGAAAAAGGTTTATAGTGATTCCAAAGACAAACTAGAGTTAGAGCTACGTCATGTCAAGTTAAGAGCTACTACATGTCAAGGGAAAGTCATTGAAATTGTACATTGACAAAAGCCTTTTTAGTATTATTGAATTCAAAATAATTGCTAAAGTAATTCACTCATTTTGTCCCAGGTCGCTGGGTTCATCTAAAGAATCTTTCACGTGAATGATCTTTTCATAGCAATCCCAAGTCTGACAGGGAAGGCATCTGTCACAATTTGCCATTTTCCATCATCCACAAATGTCTTTGTTTTTACTTCCCTCTCTTGCATCCTTCCTGTAGAAAAAACAACACAAAAAAACAGTCTCTCCACAGAACTAGTGTACACCTTCACCTCCTCCACTGCCCCCTGGCTCCCCTTTCAGCCCTCCCCTCCCCCCCCTCCCCTCCCCACCCATCTCTACACCCCCCCCCCACCATCTCTCGCTACGCCTCGTCTTTGTCTTTGTCTGATGAGACAGGCTGACACCGCGGCCGGCCGCTGTGTTCTAGCTGAGTCAGCAGACATGCAGGCTGTCCGCTCCCTGGCCTGTACATCATCTTCTTGTCCAGCTCGGCCTCGCTCACTTTTTTTATTCTCTCACCCGTCTTTTCTGAGGCTTTTTTTTTTTTTTTTTTTTTTTTTTATCAGGCAGACTTTCATATATTCCAGACACATTTTCATTCAAGTCAAGAGGGCTGACAAGCTAGTTTGAGAGAGAGAGAGACAGAGACAGCGCAAGAGATGTGGGTTTAAGAAGTACAACCCTGTTTCCAAAAAAGTTGAGACGCTGTGTAAAATATAAATCAAAACAGGATGATGTGCATATCATGTAAACCCTATATTTAATTTTGAATAATGCAAAGACAAATAAAATAAAATCTGTATCCTATCCGTCGTACCGTAACAGACTATCTAGGTGAGTGAGGATGAGGATGGAGATAAGACAGCCACATTTCAAAAGGTCTTCAAGTGGTGTTGACAAACCAGATCTGCACTGATTTACAGTCACTGAAACCATGCTCAAAACCAATTTGTGGTTTCATTTTAAGTGAAGGATACAACCACATTAGAAAACGACTTCTCTACTGCCAAACCTGGTACCCAGATTAGAGTTTTGTTGAAAAACATGAACTCAAGAAGTGAACACAGATAAATGTGGATTTTTTTGGGTCTCTGCCTATGAAGCTGGAAACATGATTAAGCAGAATCAGTTGGAAAAAACTGGTCACACTTTAGAGTAGTCATGATCACACTGTGCTGGTGTCATCTAGACATGGGCGGATTATGAACTTTTTTAATTTGTTTGATGTGATTTCCTGTATTCTGGTGCATTTTGGGGATGGCCAATACTAAATTCAATCAGATTCATAGCCTATATCCTGATTTGTTGATATTGAGGCAATGATTCCATGCAAAGGCTTAGGCTTCAGGGCCCCCTGACCCCTTGGGCCCCTGGGCCTGGGCCCGGTAGGCCCGTGCAGTAATCCATCCCTGCATCTAGAACCCCAGCTGGGCTTGAACACAAATGTAGTATCTGAAAACCAAGGCAGTCAGTCGCAGATTTGTTTGGAATGACTAAGAAGTGAATGCTTGAATGGGAAGTCTAATGAGAGCTCTTCTTGATTTCGTCCTCAATACAAATAGATGATAGCCATTCAGCAGTTATTTTTTGTACTACACACGGAGAGTGAGCAGACACACCATAATGAGTCAGCTCACCACCACGCTCATGTGGTGTCTGATGCAGGGCTGGTGCTCACATGACATTACTCAACCACCCCCCACACACTCCCAGACTGGCAGGAGATACGTCCTGGGTTTACAACTGGTTTCTCCACATCAAGACACCAGAGGGTTTATTGGAAATGTGGAAATGTAGTGTAATCCTTTCCACCAGCATCAACCCCCATCACCCTCTAGATACCAGACTAATACGTGATGCATTTTAGACAGACATGTAATAATTGAATTTACATGAAATGCAGAAGTCCACCAACAGGATTTGTTCCACATACATTTAAAACCTTACAATGATAGATACAGTAGATACATAGATACTTTATTGATCCCCAAGAGGGAAATTTAAGAATAAAAGTAAACCCTCAGGAAACCTTTCAGCTATGAAGCATCTGACAGTTTGGAATGCCATGATAACGGTCGTGGTGTTAAAAGGACTAGCCTATTCTCAGATTAAAAGGACACCAGGCAACGTTTTCGTGTTAATTAATCATCTTCGTAAGTCGGTATATGGTTAAATGACTCATTACAGAGCGAATAAAGACTCTCTTGCCCGCCCCTACTGCCTGTAGGAAGAATATCCCGCTTGCAAGTTTGATGTATCCGACCCGCCGACCTTCATTCTCACAAAGTCTCAGACATCGCGAGAAGCAGGATCAGTTTACATCCTGCATCCCCAGCACAGAGGCAGGATAACGAAATGCTAGCGATTGTTGCAAACATGTGTATAATGGCAGAGCCGGCGAAGAAGCAGCGAAAACCCTTGACAGAAGATGCAAAGTAAAGGAAAAGAGCTTCAGATCGAGCGAGGGCTCGCACACGTATTGACACGTACAGACGCTAGGGGGAGCTTCGTAGAGAAAAAGCATCAGGCTTGCCTGGTGTCCCTTTAACCTGTCTATCTATGCATTTCTCCTCAGTTCACTCCGTCAGCTGCAAAAATAGATAGCATGGTGGTCTTTCTACATGTTGATCCAATGCACCCAACCCCCTGTGCGAGGTCATTCCTAACAGATGGACATCTTGAATGGGTTATGCTGTCTCTTTTCGCTCACCCATGTGACAATCTCAAGGTAACATAATAGTACATTTTTTGAAGGTTGTTGTCAAACGTTTAGGTTGTTGTCAAAACACAAAAAAGTGGGATACAATTGTGTTATTAGCCTACTGAGATGGGGCTAAAGTAATCCACACATGTTATTCCAACAACAGTGCTAGACAAAGAAAACAACTACATGTACATAATCCTCGGGCCAACAACACTGATATCTCACTATAAATATCCACCTCAAAGAAATGAAGATAACGTTAAGCCCTGCGGCAGATAGCATCCAACCTCCTGTCAGGACTTGACAGCTATTAGCTTCTAGATTTAGCAGCAGAGTTTCATTTATTTGGAAAAAAGGAAATAGGCGCCAAACAAATAAACACAAATAGCAGCATCCTCACACTCTCCAGACAGGAAGTGGGTCAGCGGGCGTCGACCAGGGGGCACAGAGACAGTGGGGAAAGGGGGGAGGAGGAGAGGGAGGAGGGAGGAGGGAGGATTGAGGACAGTAAGTGCTTCAGGCTAAAAACCCACCCAGTGTAGTGAAGCCAGACACAACAGCCTAAGCAAGAGAATAAGTGAGAGATGTTGCACAAGTCCCCCTCACTATCAGTTTTGAGAAAAGGACACATCAATGATGTCTACATAACATGGGCCAACGCACATTAATCCATTTTCAAATTGCACAAATTGCACTATTTGGAGATTTCACCCTTTCTTACATCCTGTGAAGATGACACATCAACTGCAGTTTCAGGTCATTAAATGTTCCTTAAGCATATTAGATTAGATTAGATAGATTCAAATTTACGGTCACTGGTCAAGTAAAATACCAGTATGAACAGCAGGGTTGTGCACAATTCGAATTGCAGTTCTGCTTCCTGTTTTGCTACCTCAATTGTAATGCAAGTTAAATTCCAATTGAATTGGAATTTAAAAGCCAGTTTCAATTCAATTCTGGAATTTTGCACAAGCCTGACGAACAGACAGTACATTTAATTACATTTATTGTTCTGACCTACACTTGTCAACTATGAAAGGACCAGGCCCTCTCCATTGCTCAAACATCAAAACACACCATCACACACACTACACGCACCCAAACAGCCACCTGCCTACAGTAGCCTGTTATAATGCGTTCAGATCAGTGGGCTATGAACGTCTGTTTAGTCTCGTCATGGAACAGTGTGTGAAGTGCTCTTCACAGGTCACGCTGCCCATACACACACACATCAGTGCTAGCTTTCATTATATGAGCAAACAAAGAGGAGGAAGGAAGTGATTCAAAGAAATATAAAAGCGTTTGTTTCCACGGTAATATTCTCATCATGCTCTTCATAATGACTGACGGAAAAAAATAAAAACTTGTCCATTTTGTTCTGTTTATGCATATGACCTCGACCTTAATAGTGTTACTAGGCAGTCTAGTGCCATGGAGGTACATAAATACAAGAACAACAGCCATAAAGGTATCCCCCCCTTGTATTTGTCTCAAGTAACCAGAGAGGATATTTCTCATGTTTGAGTGTGTGCGAGGCTGTGGCACAGGGCTTGATTCTAAATGTTGCATCTGGGAGTGTTGTATATGGCCCGGTGGAAAGCTTGCCAACTCCTGCTCGTGATGGTGCTCCACTTCTAGGTGACCTACTTGTCCAATCTTTATTTCTAAGAGTATGTAGCTCTAACATGTACACTACACACACGTATGCAAAGCTATAGAATACAGGGAAGCCGCAACCGAAACAAACAAAACAAAAAGTCCCAACCAACTCATCTCTAGCAGTCATTAAAAGACTTCCATGGAAGAACATGTCCCTACAGCCAATGAATGAGAAAAATATGGGCCAGTTGTTATCTCGTCTTCAGAAGCTTATCTGCCAGACATAAACAACCAATAGTAGTAGCAGCACAGCACTCCCAAGGTTGATTGCAGTCACCAGATATTTCAGTGAGATTTAAATAGAGACAAGTTTGTTAAAGGCTGACATTTAAGCCATATGATCAGGCATAGCAGAACATTAACAGAACAGACTATTTTACACTGAATTGATTCCTAAAAAAGGCCTTAATAGAATAGCAACAGTGCCACATTCAAATACACATGAATTGGGGAGATGTGGTGACTGAAATTTATTTGATAAAAAAGGGTGTATATTCTTAAACAAATATGTGAAACTAATGCAGATTGATTGATTACAGAGTATTGTGATGGAGAATGTCTGAATTGTCAACACTACACTGAAAGTCAGAATGCATCATTTTTGCCTGCTGCCTTGGAGCAGGCAGACACCAGTGAAGTAGACACAATACATTTCTAACACACGTCAGTGCCAACAGTTAACTGCTTGTGCTGGTCTAACTGCTCATGAAATTAATTAACGATTAAATTCCAATATCTATACTATCATTGCTAGTAATATTCAAACAATCGTTAGGCAATTCCGAACATGAACGGCTATTTGGGCGTTATTCTCACAATTTACAGAATTAGGCTACAACAGCCCGGTGTGGCGGGGATGGGGCCCAACAAGTAGGTATACAGTCTGTACACCTGTCACTCGTTTTACGACCTAAAGAAAGGGGACAGGAGAGGGCCTACAGACTAAAGGCTACGTGATCACTTGTACAACCAATAACAACGACTCGTTCATAAACCTTTCTGTTACACTGTCAAATGTCCGAAAATTACAATTCGCTTGAACACATCAAGAATCTTTACAGAAAGCATTCAATGGTATTTTCAATAACTCAAACCATCACCGTGAGGCACTACAGCCGACATAAATAACATGTGCGCTACCACCTACCCGGCCCTTGCCAGTGTACAAGGGGGATTTTTAAGCTAGGCGAACAAAAGAATTGGGTCCAGCAGTGAGCGCAGAGCCTTTACGCGATGGAAGACAAGGGATACGCGGGATTCGATTGGCTTTCAATATATTAATTAATAAACAAGATTCTGTCCAAATAAGCATGTCATTCTTTCTATGTTGTAGTATTTACATAAAGGCAATACAACAGTGTTATATGCTACCTTTCATCAGTGTGGCGTGGTAAAGGCTTTTGGAGAGTATTTATCACCGCAAATCATTTAGACTTCAATCTAATCACGTCTCACTGTAATCACATATAATGTCCATACAAATAATTCTTGTCAGGAAGAGCTTTGTTTTTACAGATTGCAGGTTTCGTTAGACAGTGAGTTGCATTTCGGTGGTGTACGAAACGCTAACTCATCACAGGCTGATGCGGTAAAAATGCGAGTGTAAGAAGACAGCTATTTGGGACAAATCTTCTGGAAAAATAACATGCTGCATTAGATTACAAAGAAACCGTTTGGTTGGTCGTCAATGGAGAAATGGGGTGTACTGTAATGCAACATTTTTACTTAATCAGATCGTCTTTAAGCAACACTTTCTTTGAGCGTTTTAGAGGCACGGACGCTATCAGGTGCACGTAAAGTGTAACACACAACAACCGTTAGGTTATCAGTGATTGTAATTGGATCTCTAAACTTACCCTCAGCATGGAGAGGTCTATCTCATCCAGACTTCGTGCCGGGGAGTCACTCGCCATGTTTCAAACGTTGCTCCAAGCGAAATGACTTCTACCTACGGGAAAAGCTAAGCGAATCCTTGGCTGCGACTATTCAATCACTTCGTTGCAAAGAGCCCACAGTGAATTCAGAGGAGGTAGAATAATCTTCTGATAAACACACTAAAGGCTACGGTCTCGCTGTAACACTGGTCGTGGCTTACAGCCGGTCTACACATGCATGCATGGAGCGCGAGCATTCTATAGAGAACATGTTCACTGCACCAAGAGTAGATTCTGATGTGTTGTTGTACATTCACAGCAGCAACCAAGCTACAGTGAGAGAGCAGCAGGATCAGTCGTATAAACCAGGAGTGATGTGGTTAGTGTTGTGGGCGGGCACAGCACACTGACCCGCCCAAACCCTCCTCCCTGAAATGACATTTCGGGATTGACAAGATTCCGACTGCTTTGAGTCACACACTAATGAACAATTAATGAAGCGTTAACGAATCGACAATCGATTTGAAAAAGAATTTCCAAGACAAAAATAATAAAAAATCATCAGACTGCGTCATTTGACCAGTTTCATTTATTATAAGCATTTCAATCATAAGCATTATTTATTCATTGATAGAGTTGCCTTTTGTTTTTCTTCCTGCTTGATTCAATTTCTAAGGATTCAATGTATGTTTCCCCAGAAAGGAAGATAAAAGTGAATCAGTGGTAACCAGAAGATTTCATGTATTAGGATGAAACAGTTCACATTACAGGTGGGTCTCAAAATTACATTGGTAGGCTATCTATGGCTATCTATTGGCCTATCTATCACAAGATACAACTTGAGGAGACAATGTGCTCTTAAGTTATTCTTTAAAATACCATTCACACTTTTTTTCAATCTTTTTTTCTTATGTTGTGTGTTTGTTTTTATGATTGCTTCAAACATATGTGTCTATGTACTCAGCTGACTAATGGTAATTAGCTGACTGTTATCCATGTTAGGGATTGGGTGGGTTTGGGTGGGGTGGGGACGTGGGGTTATAAGGGGGAAATCCGACCACTCTACTTAAGACAATTTCTATGTATACGTCCCTATGTTCAAAATGCAATAACATTGCAAAAAAATAAAAATTAATAAAAAAAACACACTTGTTTTTGTCTCCATTTTTCCTGATTTGAAGTACTGTAAATGTAATATGTTACTGTAAGTAAAATATCATAATCAATATAGGAGAGGCGTGGCATATCAAAACATGCTGATTAAAAAGTACTATATTTGTGAGCACTGAGTGAAATAAACTTTTTGTATGCATAGCAATCATAGAAATGTTACTCATAAAAACTCCTGGGACACAATTTCATAGGCACTAATCTAAGCAGTTAGTTGGGAATAGCAGCTATATATAAGCAGACAGTTTCTGCAAATGGAGACTGCAGTAGCATGATCCAACAGCAGATATATAGAATGGGTGGGGGACAGTGAATGATGGTGATGGTGATCAGGACCAATGCTATCACAGGCATGAACATATACAGGTAAAGATCTTATTAAGGAGACAACATACGTGTCAGCAAAAAGAATGCCATACACACATAAATGCATATTATCTGAATGTGTGTGCACTGACTCCTTTTCGTATCATCAATTTTCTTATATGCATGTTCACCAATGATTTGTAGCCTGTTTCAGCTCAATTCATTTTGCCATGTATAAACACATGGGAATGTTTCATGCCCATATGGAAAGCTTATGAGCTTATATATGCACATACATTATTGTGTCTAAACCTCTCAGCAAACATTTAAACGACTAAGAGGAAGGGGCACATAATCAACAACATCATGTTATCATAGCCATGTCTTCTTCACACATCTCTAGTTTCAGAGTCACTAAATCAGGATGTGATCTCCATCCCACTGCAAGCATTTCTAACTTCTTTTGATGATATTCACAGCTGACTCGGCATCTAGGACAACCCTCTACAGTGTGTAAAATAGTAAATATTCCCGTCTATCTGGTGACCCTGTTTCTCTCCTCCTTTTTTCACATGTGACTCGTGCATCACAAGGACACAAGCTGCACTGTAGTCACAGGGACTAAGGACTGGGAGAGAGAGACGCATAAAAGGATATGAAAGTGACTGACTGAGAGGATGAAAAAACAGGCAGTGAATTAAACAGGGGACAATGGACACTTATGACCTCAACAAGGCTTGCTTTCAAAAGCTGCGGAGCTTTGGGGAGAGAGTGGAATTAATGATGTCATCTGGACAGTGCTTTTACACTGTGGTGCTGGTGCATTACACACAGTGATGCCCAGAAACACAGCATCAAGTCAGGAGAGAGAAAGATAGCGCTCTGACATCCTGCTGGGTGAACTTCCATGTGAATTAGCGATTAGCCACATGCCATTTTACTCGACACAAACAACTCTCCTTATCTGTTTAGCTATCTATTCTACCACAACAAAATATGTCCCTGTATAAAATATTTCCTCCTTCCTCTCACTCCCTCATCCAAGGTGAATATGAGCAGCTTTGTCTTGGCCAGTCATTGATTCTTCTGCATGGAGGCACTCTGAATGTTGTAGTTCCTCTGGCTTGAATCTATTTACGTTAGAAGTTTGTCTGTTTGGTGTCCTGTATTAATGTAATACGTTTTAAAAACACATTCCTCTTGGAATATTGCTGTGGAAAACATTACTTGGGTGTTACATTCACAGTTGCACACAATCTTTTCCCATATTCAGAAGAGGTTTTTTTTTTTTTTTTTGCTTTAGCATGCTGCAGTCAGGTCGTGTATTTAGCAGTGTCACCGCCTGCAGCACTTAATTCTTGGCAGCGAGCCCCAAGGGGCACTAGTATAGGAGACATCCACAGCAGCATACACTAAAAGTGAGTATGCATGAGACCTCTTTTGCCTGCGATCCCTCAGGACATAATCATGCCCACTTGGTTCTCTCTCTCTTTCTCTTTCTCTTTTTCCTCACACTTCTTTCTGCCTCTCTCTCCCCATACCCCATTGTTCTCTTATGCATTCTCTCCCTCCATCTCTCTCAGAATAGAGTACAGTTTCAAAAGGAGTGAACAAGCTACAGTGTTAGGTTGTTGTTTGTTGGGGATATCATGCGTGTGGTCACACTGAGATGGGCTTGGTGCAAAATTGTGTGTTTCAGATTATGTCTGATTTGGTGTGTGTGTGTGTGTGCCTGTGTGTGTGTGTTTGTGTGTGTGTGTGTGTGTGTGTGTGAGTGCGGGTGCGTGCGCACATGTGTGTGTGTGTGTGTATTTGTGTGCAAATATGCATGTCTAAGCCTAGCAGGTGCAAAACTGCACTGCTGTCTAGTCATATTGAAATGCATGCTTATTATCTCAGATGCCCTCCTGCTTAATAATATATTATGTGATCATTGTGTGTGACTAGCACTGTGTGCTCCTCATAATCCAAGGTCATGAGGAGGAGGAAGTGGCATGGTGTGTGGACTCTGATAAGCCTGGAAACTCGACTCTAAACAGGAAGCAGAGAATGCAAGCCATGTGGTCCCATGCTGACAGACATATCTCTCTGCAAAGCCTTATTCTTGTGTGTTGGATGATACAGCATTTTCCTCATGTCAAAAGGGTGTTTTTCCTCAGAGTGGGTAGATGAATGACAGGCTTTCCTGATCAAAATAGACTTCTTTAGTTCTTGTTCCATTTCACACCCAACCAATGCACAATTAAGGCATTTAGGTATAAAGGTGCTGCATTCTGTGTTTGAACTTTTGGTGAAACAATTCAACTGAGCTCAACAATAATAATTGGATTAAGTAGAAACAAATCCTCTGACATTTCCACAAACCACACCGCAGGGTTAGGCTTCTCAGGAAAGCTGGTAGTTTCTACTGTAATCTGCGCCTTCATTTCCATAGCCAGGAAAGTATTTCCTCTGAACACTATAAGTTCAGCCAATTATTTGGAAACGCTGTGGTTAAAGTATTCTTATGGTACATTCTGCAGAGACTCGTATTTCAGTTTGGGAACGTGCGCACATCCATAAGGTGAGCCAAAAAGTCCAAGATCCAACCTAAAAGAGAAGGTCTGCACACTCGCTCTCTGTTTTTTTTTATTTTATTTGAGTTTAATCTCCATGATGTTTCAAGCCCTTCGCTTCTTTATCAGACTTGCAGAGACACATTCAGACATCAGACATTCAACAGGGACACATTCAGACATCAGACATTCAGCAGAGACACCATGACGTTACCATGGCGTTGTTCTGTTGCTCCCTTAGGCAGAGGTTGGATTAGCAGATTTGAGTCGAGTTTCGAGTTATGGAAAGGAAATCATTGGCCTGCCATCTCACAAAATTATCAACACCTACTTCATAATACATGTGTGTGTAAGCTGTCACATTCAGTGATTAAATGTTTTACCCTCTTTAACTAATAATCACTAATCTTATTGTCATGCTACACATAAAATATTACTCTCATGTGTTTCATAACATTCATGTCAATTTACTGTGTCAGATGAGCAGAGCTATTTTGCCTAGTCGTCTTGGTTTGATGCAGTGGGGTTTACAGTCTGCACTGAGTGCCAACACTTTTACCTACCTGAAGGGTCATTTGAAAAAACGGGTATCAATTTCACTGATAGATATCCTGTGTGTTGATGTTTTCCTCTTGAGTCAGTGAATGTGTTACAGTTATTAGGTATTGTTGGAATTATTGTTGGAGTCGGCATTATACACTGTCTGAGGGAAAATGTCTGACCTCTGTTCACAAAAATGGACCCAAACACAGGCTTTTGGGATGATGGTCAGTGAACCACATTTCAGCCTGTTGATCACGTGACTATAGTGCTCAGCTATGCTTCCCTGACCCTGGCCTGTCACTCCACCTCCTGTATAGACCAGCCCATTATCATGACTAGTGCTGTCTGGTTGAGAGTCGTGTTAATGTCCACAATGTCATGCTTAGATTTCACACTTGTCCGTGACTGCACTGAGATAATTAGGGGCAGCCGTGGCCTACTGGTTAGCGCTTCGGAATAAGCCTATTTCACAGTGTCCAGGTGTCCGGCCTCGTGTATGTTAATGATGCCTTAATTGGCAGGGTAAAACATCTTCCTGCTTATGTCTTTCCTGTGGACTTTTCTTTTGCTGTCTATGGGACAGTGCTGTTCCACAGGAAGTTGATTTACACAGCGGCCCCATCTTGTGAAATGGGCTAATTGTAACCAGAGGATTGCCGGTTCGAACCCCGACCAGTAGGCCCGGCAGAAGTACCCTGAGCAAGGCACCTAACCCCCTCCCTGTTTCCCGAGCGCCGCTGTTATTGCAGGCAGCTCACTGCGCCGGGATTAGTGTGTGCTTCCCTTCACTGTGTGCTGAGTGTGTTTCACTAATTCACGGATTGGGATAAATGCAGAGACCAAATTTCCCTCACGGGATCAAAAGAGTACTTATACTTATACTTACTTAATACAACATGGACACCTTGTGCAACGGCAAAACATTTGCACATAATATTTTACAACTTATCAGTAGGAAACTCTTCCTATGTGCCCTAGACAGTCCATGGAGAACATTTCTTTTTCCTTTACATATCATCCCCAAGGGTGGCTCTCACGTGCCTTAGGCCATTACTGTGACACATGGAGACAGCTCCCCCCTCTGGCAGCTGGAAAACTAGCCATGACAGGAGCCCAGTTGAAGGGGTGCCAGGGGCAACAAGATGACCTTGAGTTTTTCTCCCTTCACTGGAAATGCAAGCTGGAGGATCCCAAGTGCCACTCAAACTTTTTTAGTTTTTTTTTTTTTTACAGTGGACCAACAGAGCACGCTGAGAATAGCACACAGAATAGGTGTTTATAAAGCCACCCTATGATCTTTCACAGCAGAGCAAAGGAGTAAAGACTTCTTGAGCAGGTCAGAACAACTGTGTCCTGTAAGGCCTGTGGGGAAGAGGCTTTAGTGGAGAGACATCAGTGACTTCCGATACAACTGGAACATGATATCTGCACAATGAATAATTACAAATAATAAAAGACAAAAGGAGACTGGAGTTATATAGAATAGATATTCTGAGGAACAGAATGCCATCTCTCCGAGACACAAAATACCATAATCTAGGTTCAATATTCTTGGAGGTTGGGGGTTACATTTGGAATCATCAAACAGGGTTTAAAACTGCAATCTGATATTTCATGTGGAAATAATTCAGATGACTGCATGGAGGAGCATTATCACCCCATAGGCTTCTCTTTAGTTTAAATTATATATGTGTTACCACTTAAAATGCACAAACAAAAACAACTTAGCTGTAGAAAAATATGAGCAAATTAGCCTCCTGATGAGCAACCATCTCTCCAGTTACCCAGTTTCAACAGAAGCTTAAACAAGAATGTTGTTACTAAGATCTCATGCCTTCTTAGATCATGGCAACAATCCATCAAAAGCACAGTGGCTTTGTATATTCAATAAATCTCAACAACATTACGCTCTTAGGAAATCATCAAATACATCTGTGGAGCAGTCCACATATGATGAGACGAATTTACATTTAAATTGCTTCATGGGTTTTATTACCCCTGTGACGGCCTGTTAGGCCTTCTGCTCGTTAGGCTGTTGTCTTTCTACTTGTGTTCAGGTGTGTTCAGGACCTAACAAGCTGATGAGCTGCACCTGTGTGCAGGTGTGCAGATAAGAGGACCGCTTCCTCTCCCCTTGAGAGGGCCATTCTTACTTTGGGTTTTGGACATGCAACACTGCACTCAGACACATTGCAAACACACAACATCCATGCATTACTGATGACTGACTTTGACCCACCTCACACTGTTTGTTTGTTATTTGGTTAGTTTGGTTAATAAATCTATATTTTAGTTGAAGATCCAACCTCTCGACTCCCTCTTTTGTTGTGGCCTTACCCCTAGGTCATAACACCCCCTCCACCAAATACTGTATGTATTGTATGTACTACATGTGAGTGTATTCATTGCAGCTTGTTCTATCAAGCAGAATGTCAAATCAATCTACATTCTCCCTAATTCAGCATTTGTTTGAAATGTTAAATTAATTGGCTAGTGAATTGCCAAGACTACACATCACATGTATGTAATGCATATGTGTTTACCCCTTTTTTTGATGGTTTCTGTAGCTGAAACCCTGTCAGAAAAATCTTAGATCTTGGTGAGGCCCCATCAGAAGATCCCTGTGGACCCCGGAATTCTCTGCTCTGTCAACCCCGGCTCAGACACCCTTAACTAGAAATGACACGGCGGTGATGAAATTGTGCCGGGCCCATCAGCTGAGGGATGACATCCGAGTTGTTTTTCTCCCTCCCAGCAACAGACCTGCCATGCCTCTCTGACGAAGCAGCGCACCTTCAGTACCGAGGGAGAAAAGAGGGAGAGGGAGGGAGAGAGAGAGACAAAGACTGCATTTGCTATGCTGAGGAGCAGCAGCAAAAAAACTCCACTAGGAGTGATATGGGGAAAGAAGGGGACTTGTGAGGCTATCAATAATAATAAGTGTGAGAATAAAGAGAGGTTTGCTTTATTACACTTAAGTAAGTGACGGATTGTTGTTCTGTCAATGTGAAGTAATGAAACAATAAAGAACTATGTTTATCTGACATTGTAGAGTGGTGTCTTAAAATGACTAACGTACATCACAGAAATAACAAATCAATGGACCACAGAGTGAGTGAGAGGGAGTGAGAGGCACTGCAGTGGAATGACTGCTTGTAAACAGCTGAGTGACACAGAATGGAAGGACCAGAGTGGAGTGTGGGGATCTGGGCTTGCAGTCTCAGACATCCCAAGTTTCCCGGAAGTTCCGGGAGTCTCCCGCATATTGATAGAGGCTCCATGATGCCTGCAAATTAGATCAAATCTCCCGGAATCTAGTGCGAGCGAGCAAGAACGTGCATGTGAGACCGAGACTTCAAATAGCGTGTGCATCTGAGTATAGCGCGCACACGATGGAGAGAGAGGGGTGGTGTGTGTGTTTGACTGAAGCTCGTGCAAGACAGAGAGCATCCTGATTGGCCTGTTTCACTAAGTCAACCAATTAATCAGTTTTCACTGTAGGGGGTCTTTTTTATCTCTTTTCTCAAATTAATCAGTTCAGTGTATCTGTATCTGAACAGGAGTGTCATGGCAGAGTCAGAGTGCCCCAAAAAAAGAAACATGTAAGACCCATTTCACATCAGACTACACAAAAATTGTCTCATAAGAGTAAAAAATAATGATAATCTTCCACGTTGTACTGTTTGTAACAGTGACTTTAGCATTGCCCATGGCGGGTTAAATGATTGCAAAAGACATGTTGAGGTGAGTTTAACAAGTTCATGGGCATATTATTCAGGCCTTTACTAGATGGCTAGTTGCCAAGACTACATGAAAAGACCAAACTACCAAAATCAACATATTTTACTATCATAATTTCTATCTATAGACCTTCCTTATTTGGTGTACTGACTAGACATTATTGTACATTTTCATCTGTATTTCAGTATCTAAGTAGAGCTTGGATTGCATCAGCACGGTTCAGCACTTTTCACCTATCACATGCAGATTGTCCACTCTGAAAGCTCTCGAATCCTTGGAGTGAAGAGCAATAAACAGGTTGCTTTGAGTACCGTTACTGCTGACTAAAGTAGATGCATTTCTGGAGTCTGAAGGACTTACCTTGGAGGTCCGTTACATCATCATTCCTGCTCAAAACATATCCAGATTCCATTTCCAAAAGGCAGAGGGCACTATGTGGGATGGGATAGTCTCATTTCCCCATCATCAGGTTAAAAGTGACTTGAATGTAGGAACTCCCCTTTCTGTCAGTGATCAATGTACTGGGTACCCATTCAGCACTAAGGGGGACACTCAACTCATTCAAAACCGATGGCAAAGGTCATGGTCCTACCCATGACAACAAAGTTACATAGTGCAGTAGCAGTCATCAGCAGAGACTCCATTGTCCATACTGTAAGTCAGTGTGGCATCATCAGTTTAAAGCCATCATTGTAAGGCAAAGATATAATAACCACACTGTGTTGCTTTAAGGGATTCTGACGTATAAATACATGCCATTTATAAAATGACAAAGAATTGTACAAATCATTTGTTTCTGACAAATGTCACAGAGCTTCACTGGAGGAACCATATGTTGCTTAGAAAAACAGTACAGGAAATGTTCTGGAAACAGGAAAGATTCCCTTTTCGCTGGTGTCAGTGGTGGTCCAGTGAGGTCCAGGAGGGGTCAGACTCAGGTCCAAAGTTCTGTAGGCGCCATGGCCTCTTTGGTACCCACGGAGGGTGTGAGGTTCTCCTCGCTGAGGAACTCCATGGGGAACTGGACGAGGAACCCACGGATCTTCTTCAGCAGCTCTTGAGCCTTGGCTGGGTCATCTTTGTCCAGCCCTGTCTTCGTTTTGAATTCCATGAGCTCCTGCATGTTCCTCACCAGGCTGGACGGCAGACAGTTGAACACCTGCACACAGGACACAACAATTATCAACAATCAACATATTCATTTACGGTAATTATTTAAGTATTTGAATAGTTTAATGTTTAATGTTATTAGACAAATATCAGCATTCTAACAAAATTAAAAAAAAAAAGTCTCAGAACTTCTGTGGAAGAAGAAGTATCGGCTAGTGTGAAAATAGGAAAGAAAAGGGAAATGGTGCACTTATATTCATGGCATAATCTGGCGAAATCAAAAGCTTTTAGCAGAAGCAGGACAAGACACTGCCCCAACGCAGCTGTAGCACGCAGCACAAGCACTGGGCTCAGTGGCGGCCTGGCGCCATGCGTCATGTCAGGCACGTCTGTGGTGGGCATTGACTGCCAGCGGACTGTTACAGGAAGTGTCAGCTCATGATGGTGGTGTAGAAGATGGATTTGCTGCGTCATTAGAACTCATTAGCGAGCCACCGCTCCACGTCGCAGCTGCCAGCTCGCCTCGGCCTCCTTCTCAACCGCCCGCCCTCCTCTCACACCGGCAGTGATTGAGTGGTGCGGTTATGGAGTGAGTGAAGGACATGTTTAAATTAGAATTCACTGCGTTTTGATGTATTGGTGGCATTAAAGAGGCAGCCCCCCCATTTCACACCATTATCACCAACCCCGCCCCCCCCTCCCTCCCGCCATCAAGCTGACACAAAAACAAGAAGACAGGGGACTGGGATGCAAGACCTTCTCATAAATGGTGGCGTTCCGTCCTGATACGGTCATCCAGACCTCCTTGTAGAAGTGATCGCTGATTGGGTCGGACACGTCGATGGTGGGGTCAGAGAAAGCACCCAGGATCGTTCTGGTGAATTAAGAAGAACAATGATGTAACATTGTCTTTGGTGCACATGCTAAACAAGCACTTCTAATTAAAAGGACAACATGATTTAAGATATAAGTCAGCTACCTTTGATGACAGATACTAAAACTATAATATTTTCCTTATATGTATATGAGGAAATATGCCATCGTTATATGTATGTCAGGAAATATGTTGTTGTGTGTTACATAAACTGTCTAAAAGCATCTTCTAGAATTAGCGATTTATCGACTCACTTGAAGCACTCTAGCCTGAGCCCCAGGGCAAACTTCCCAGCCTGGTACTCTTCTCCGTCCATCACCGAGGGGACGGTTTCTGTGTCCTCCATGATCACGGCCACCTCGCTGTCCCGCTTCCCCAACATGCTGCGGTCGTTGATGTTGGCCGAGCCTGAAAGAGAAGCAGGGAATCAATCATACAGCTACAGCACTATGGGCAAGAGGGGTGGAGTATGTGTGTGTGTGTGTGTGTGTGTGTGTGTGTATGTGAGTGAGTGTGTGTGGGAGTGTGAGAATGTGTGTGGGAGTGTGAGAATGTGTGTGTGACTGTGTGTGTGTGGGGGGGGTGAGTGTGAGTGTGTGTGTGTGTGTGTGTGTGTGTGTGTGTGTGTGTGTGTGTGTGTGTGTGTGTGTGGGAGTGTGAGTGTGAGTATGAGTGTGTGTGTGTGTGGGAGTGTGAGTGTGTTTGTGAGTGTGTGTGTGTGTGTGTGTGTGTGTGTGTGTGTGTGTGGGAGTGTGAGAGTGTGCGTGCTTGCATGCGTATGTATGTGCGTGTGTGTGTACGTGCATGTGATTATGACGTGGTGTACTGAAGGGGCATGCATGTGTGCATGAGTGCGAGTGTGTGTATTGTGTCTCTCTCTCTCTCTCTCTCTCTCTCTAGTAGAATTGAACATATCATTATGGCCTCGGGGTAAACTAAACTGTAATGCTCCATACAGTATTTGGGAAAGAGGACTGAAATGTTGTTGGATAATGAAACAGAATCTCCAAAAAGCATCCAATCCATTAATGTGTTATCCTCTGGCTTTCATTACTTCACTTCATTCATCTCCCTGACTGGTGATCAGATCCCGTGGCGAAGGTAATTCAATACTGCACAAATCATCCACAGAGAGATTTCAGATAATTCAATTCCAACAAAGGACTGAACAATTGTGCCTCCTCCTCTTTGTGTTATGATGGCTGCTATCGTTCAAGTTTGCCCTCTGCAGTAATAAATCTTTTAGAGTTTTTGGTTGGTTGGTTGAAATTTCGAGTGCGTAAGTTGCTTTGATCAAACTGGAAATACGTGATCATAACAATAATGGCAGTGTCTTTGTGATTTAGTTTGTTTGGTTTGGACGTCGGAGCACCCAGTGCACCCCAGTGTGACCTCATAAGCAGTGATGCTTTCTGTTGACTCAAATGAAACTTCTCCCACACACAAAACAAAATGAAAGACTTAAAACTGTGAGTGGCTGAGAGAGGTCACCCATTGGCTGATGTGCAATGGTAAGACTTAAACAAAAACTCTTAATGTTTGCTTTGTATTGTTGTGGACTGTTCAAGCTGTGCAACATTTTTGTGGATGATTGTCATGGCTGTCCTGTTCTGTTTGTTGGGTTACAAGCTTGAGTTGTGTCTATTTGAGAAAGATCATCATAGATACTGAGATGGGTTTGACTCATTGTGGATTAATTGTGGCAGTTCCATAATGTTTCACTAGGGGGAGCACTGTCTTCATGCCACAGGGATGATGAGAAGAGGGGGGTATATGGAACTTCTTTACTTACAGAATTCAAAAATACTTTGGAAACCATTAGAATATTTCAACAGAAAATCCATCTCAACCAAGGGCACTAGTTGGCTGTATCTCTACAAGTATGTCTCTCTCTCTCTCTCTCTCTCTCTCTCTCTCACTCTCTCTCTCACTCTCTCTCTCTCACTCTCTCTCTCTGTCTCTCTCTCTCTCTCTCTCTCTCTCTCTCGTTTTTTTCTCTCACTTACCGATGATGACGGTGTTGTCGTCGGCGATGAGCAGCTTGCTGTGGACATAGATGAGCTCCGTCACCAGGTGTCCCTGCAGTTCAGCATGTGTACGCAGGCCAGCAAAGGAGATGTAGTTCATCCACTGGTTATCCACTACAAATCAACACACACACATACACAGGAGAGAGAGAGAGACAGAGTGAGAGACGTCTCTTTAACTTCTAAATATCAAGTTCAAGGTCTAATGGTTTCTTCATACATTTCCTTGTAACACTTTAGACAGAATGGGATGTGTAGATATGAATCCTTACTCTCTTTCTTCAGCTGTGAGATGATGGAATAGTCTCCTCTATTCATGGTTCTGAAAGGGAGGAAATCAAGGAGACTAAGGTACACTCCACTTCAAAAACAAACCACACAGACAAGGTGAGGTCATGCCCCATTTTATTTAGGCATGCATTTTAAATTAAGAATATTTCATCAGTGCTTTCATCGGTGCAGTTAGTGTTAGTTTTTTTTACTAAGGTAAACTTTGTGTTTGTTCTGTTCTGTCTTTTTCCCCTCAACATCTGTCTCTTGGGTTTAGAAAGGAAGGGGGAAAACAGCAGTGAAAGGAACAGACTTGACAGTGTGCTCTGCCAATGTAAAACAATTCATCTGAAAGTCTTATTCCTGCTGCGCCACTGGCAAGGCTGCCTGCTCGGGAAGCTGTGCCTGTCCACGCCAGACCCAGCGCCAGGAATAGATTACTCCAACCTGACAACATGAGCCAGTGCTTCTCCTGCCTCTGCACGGACCACCTCCTGCACACAAATCATTTGCCATTTCTTTTCCTGTCAACTTGTCCAGTCTTTGGGTTTATTAAAATAGGATGTAAAAGAGGATGGTCAGTGCAGCTGGTCAGCAAAGTCTGGCACCACTTGAAGGCTGTTACTTTTTTAAAGGGAGGTGCTGGAGGGTTTGCTGTCTCTTACCGGTATCATAACAGTTTAACAGTTTATGGGATGGAAAGAGCAGTGCCTCAGACAGACAGGGCAGAACTGAAAACTCTCTCTTTCTCTCTCTCTCTAGGTAGGCAGATAGGCATGTTTTTCCATGGCAGGTTAAGCTTATGTCACCTGTTTCTAATGATTCGATTTATCATGCCTAATTTAAGGATTGATTTTATTCCTATACTGATAGACAGAGACAGCAAGGGACTCTGTGAGAGGTACTCACCTGTAGTTGAAATGCATGACGGCCTGAAGGGCATTGCCACCGCCTGTGGTGATGTCACCCTCGAAGCCTGGCAACAGTGGCGTCACCACGTACACACGGAACTTCTTATTCTCCCTGCGGTGGAACACCACAACGGTTACCAAGAGCTCACTACGGGTTGTTTAGACAGCATGGAAATTAGTTGCAAATTTCTATCTAGTCGATAATGTAAGCTAAAGTGCAGTTTGCAGGTACATTTTTATAAACACAGTAACATTTATTGGACAAACGGTTACAATAAGTGAATTATGTATAATGAAGTGGACCATCACAATCTCCTGTCATCTCTTGTCTCCTGTCAATCTCCTGTTCCTGTGGATCTCCTGTTCCTGTCGTCTGCAAGGAACCCATTTGTGGTCTGACCACTTCTATCCTAATGAGTCCATTTGATGCACGTCTCCATCAATGACTCAGACACTGTGGCCACTCCTAAGTCAGCCCTTGTTCATTAATTTCCACTGGGCTGTTCTTTTCCTTGGTTGGATTCCTCACACAACACAACCACACCTCTCACTACCATGCAAATGTGGGCGCCTGACTGCGGCTACTGCCACGGGGTGCCTGAGTGTGTCTGCTGCTTCCTTGTCGCCTTGAGCACAGGTGTGTCCAGTGTTACAGAAATGGCAGGTGGCAGCCGGCGAAGTGTTGTCATTTCCTGTTAAGCACAGGGCACATCACGGCTGCTCCTGTCACACCTTGGCAGGGAGGGGGGGCTGCCTCCCCTGCAAATGAGACACATCAGAGGCAGGCCAGCCGGCGGCCTCCGCACCTCATCCACCTGCTCGCCTGACCAACAGCAGCACTGCCTGTCACACACAGGAAGGCTTCACTAAGGGAAGGCATCCGCACAGATGGGGCACCTTAACAACCTGGCAACTGTGCTCAAAGGGACATTGTGTGTGTTTGTGTGTCTGTGTGTGTGTGTGTGTGTGTGTGTGTGTGTGTGTGTTTATGTCTGCTGTGATGTTTGTGCTTGTGGGTGTGCAGGGTATCAGATAACTGATAACATTGTAGTAATGCAGCAGCTTAAAAAAATCCCAGCATTATAAATACACGTTTATACTATGTGTGTAGTGTGTGTGTGTCTAAGTGTGTGTGTGTGTGTGTGTGTGTGTGTGTATGTTAGGCATGGGTTCTATGTCCAAATGTGTGTGTGTGTGTGTTTGAAAGTTGATGCAGGATCCAGACAGCTGAGGGCTTCAGCTTACTCACTTGTGAGCTCTGAGGATCCTCTCAATGAGAGCGTCGCCGATCTTGTTGTAGACCTGCCTGCCATCAGCACAGCTAATGAAGAACTGGTTCTGCAGGAACACAACAGGCAGAGCACATCATGTCAAAAATCCATACAGTACATGGTGAAAATATTTAGACTACAGATGGTGGGAGTGTGGTGGTGGTTGGGGGCGGGGGGGGGGGGTTGGGTAGGAACATACAGGCTATTTTCCTTAATATAGAAGGTAAGATTTAGTTTGTGTGTGAATGTGTGTGTGTGTGTGGGGGGGGGGGGGGGGGGGTAGTAGGCTCTCACCTCGATGTAGATGAAATGCTTGCTCTTGGCGATGACCTGGAGATAGGCGTTGTGGATGGACTCCTCATGGTACTTTATACCGGCAGACCAATCTGCAGCGGAGCGCAGCACCTGCAGGGGCAGCAGCCGTTTAGAGGTCACATGGAGCTGCTCACAGGACCTCGTAAACATGTACTATGACCACAAGTTGTCACTGGACATCATAAACATGTACTATGACCACAAATTCACTTTTAAAGGGACTGTTGGTTTGTGTGGGTGTGCTAATGCATGCGTGTGTGCATGCGTGTGTGCATGCATGTGTGCGACTGTGCGTGCGTGTGTGTGTCAGTGCGTGCGTGCATGCTAATGTGTGCATGTGTGCATGCGTGCGTGCGTGTGTGCATGCGTGCGTCCGTGCGTGTGTGCCTGCGTGCGTGCGTGCGTGTAAGAGAGAGGAGCAATATGAGGAGGAAGGTTTATATCATATTTCTCACCTGCACTTTAGTCTGAACACACTCTGGCACTTGGTATCTCAGTTCACTGGCTGTGGTGTGGGATTTGGGCAGTAAAAATGGGTAGGAGAGCGACCTGTACTTTGGCTTCATGATCTGAGAAGTGAAGGACACATGGGGAGAGTGAACACCAGTTGGCAAAGATTCATTACATTACATTACATTACATTTGGCTAACGTATTTTTAACCAAAGCGACAGTAGTGCTATGAGAGGATTCACAGATTCACAGAGAGGAGAAAAACAGACGTGCATTCCGACGAGATAAACACACTTACACCACTCTGACTGAAGTTGCATTCATGTGCTTGAAACTGGACCGGGTGCAAAGGGCTGAGATTCCCCTAGATAAGAGTGTTTACCTTTGTGAAGTTCCAGCGCTGGATGAAATGTCTTGCCACATCTCGAGCTGCCTTCCCATGAACCACTGAGGAAATATCATGCCAGGGCATCCTCGGGGTTGTGTACCTGTCGATAAAATCTTAGGGCAAAACAAGAGAAAAAATAAATAAAAATCTTAAAAATATGTGCATGTACACAAAATATGTCTCCGACCTGAACACATGGTGATGAGTTCAGCAGAAAGGAAGTGGAAATTACTGAATTGCATGTGATGGAAAGTATTTTGCAAGATTTGGCACATACCATCAAAAGGTTTCTCCAGTTGGACCCAGTCTTTGTAGACAAAGTTGCAGTAGTCTTTGCCGTGCCAGAAACGCGTGTTTCCAATCAGCTCTCCTACGCCTGTCTGGAGGCTACGCATTGAGCCTCCTCCTGGAGGTTGGACACACACACACAAACACACACACACACACACACACACACACACACACACACAAACACACACACACACACACACACACACACACACACACACACACACTTGACTTTTTAATGCAGTGATTGGCATGTGTTGTCCAAGTATGATAATTGTGGCATGTAGAGGGTCTGGTTGTGTCCCAGTGGGATTCACAAAGCTCAGCTTTTTTTAGTCCACTCCCACCAAGCAATATAGTTTAGTGATATGAGAGGAACCACACATTTATCTATAAATTGCAGGAACGTCTGTCCTGCAACGTCTGAACCATTCGCCCGATTGATTTCAAACTTGCCAGGTGTCTCGCTACAAGCACGAGCAAGTGCAGTGTCAAGTTTGACGTTGTTTGGATAAGAAATATAAAAGATATTGTTAAATATATCGGTATAAGAAGCACACATTGGCTTTTGCTGCTCTAGCCGCTGGCCACTCCTCCTTTCACACAGCACAGCGCAGGAACAGAGACAGAGCGGATAGAAGCGGAGCTTTGCTAGCACTGAATCATGCATGGCACAGGTAGTCAAGATGCAAGAGCTTTGGATGATTATTATGTCAACAATAAAGAATACCTCTGTATGTGGTTTGCGTGCATAAAATGATTCCACGCCAACAAATATGGGTAGGCTGCAGTGGCTATTCAAAACAAGGTGAAAAATGATGTGCAATAGGCTAAACCGACACTTCGAATAGCCCAGGGCAGCTACTTTGGACTGCCACTAGACTTTGAATAAACAGTCAACAATTCCGACTGCAAGGTCACAAATTGAAACGAGCGATAATGGTCTCAAATTTAAGGACATTTCAGAATGTCACACATGCAAAGCAATACCAGCTGCAGACAACAAGTGGCAGAGCGTGATGTCACTTATATGCTCCCAGAGTTTTTCAGTCCCAAAATTCATATGATGCATCATTACGCAAAATGGTTTGTCTTCTCTATCATGAAGTTATTCAATAGGCTAAACATATAGCCTTAACTCAAAAACTGTTAAGCTTGTGTCATTTTGAAATGTCAAATGCAGCCATGCTTAAATTTTGCTCACTGCACATTTATTATAATGTATTATAATATAATATTCAGTTTTGAATGCTTAGCTGAAATAATGTTTTTCCCTATCATCTTATTTGTAAAGCAGACCTGGGCTACGGGTTTTCTACAGGAATAGCATGTTTGAACTGGCACTGCACTAGTACTGTAAATGGAGATTACAGAAATATAGCTTAGTGATATGTGAGGAACCACACATACTGTAAATAGAGTGCATAGAGTTAGCTCAGATAGGACTGTTGGCCAGTGGCTCAGCTGACAGCTCAGCTGATCATCAGGTGCTCTTACTTTGGTGGAGATCATCTATCTATCTATCTATCTATCTATAAAGTGAAATCAGAAATCCGAGGGATAAAGTTGTGCTCCCAAAGTTCACAAGTTCCCAAAGTTCAAGATGCAGGAAATTGATTTGTTTTACTCTACAGTACTTTCAAACAGGAGGCAGGGAGAAGAGACAGAGCGCGCGAGAGAGAGAGAGGTCGTCTAATCCCTTCAGTAAGTCTGCACTGATTCGCTTAGAGCCATAACTTTGGTTCATGGGAAAACGGAAGAGGTCGGAGAAAGTTCATCGATCCAAATCTCACTCACTGACACCCGCTAGGCCGCCACAACAGCTCTGGGCGAGCAATCTGCTCCCAAAGCCTATCTCAAATATCCGTAACCCAGTGCCAAAGGCACGGCTTGGAATTTATGTCACATGGTCTGCTGCTCTACACTACCACAGGTCAGCATATTACTTCCAATATCACTTTTACAAGAGGACTGAAAACTGACTGAAAAAAACAAGAGTGAAAAACAAAAGGAACTAAGCCAGCAGCAATCTATCCAGAGTCAAACACAACTCTATCACATGATTCGAATGGTGTCTCTATAAATCTTGAGGAACTACATTTGACTTGTTGCTTTGTTGTTAAAGCATAATCTGTAATGTAATGGAGCATATTAGCCTAGAGTGAGTGAGGCAGGATATGTGGAGAAAAATAAATATTTCATATTGTTGACATTATTCAATAATTCAAGTCAGGTGAAGTAGAACCTGTATCTGTCTAAAGTTCTTTATACTGTATAAAGTACTTTAAGCATCACTTCTGCTCTTCCATTTAGTAGTAAAAGAGTAACTCATGGGTTTTGGTTCTTTGTAGATTTACACCAAGATGAGGTCAAATCAGTGTTACTTGTTGTTTTAAGCCCCCAAGTAACCAACAATTTCCTACAAGTTCCTACTCATGACACAATCCCTATACTCGCTTGGTCCCTCCTTACTGCATACAGACATCTGACGTTTAGCAGTCATTTACAAGAGGGTTCTTTGTAATTACCAGTTACCAGGGGCAGTCAATGAGAACAGTGCATGGCAGATGCCAGTTACATCATGGAAAAACCAGCAAGCATTTCTCTTTTCCTGATTCCATGGAAAATGTGTCTCACACTGAACTTTCATCCACTCCCACAACACCACTCCCACATCCCTGCACATGCAGGCTCTTGAGACTAATACTGTGGCAGAGTCAATAAACCGAGGCAGGAACAGGGGCAGGGGCAGGGGCAGAGGCAGGGGCAGGGGCAGGACTTACGGTCGTCTGAGCTGTCCACGCTGTCCACGCTGTCGGCATGGTGACGGTGGAGGTGTCGGTAGAGGCTGAAGCGGCTCTTGCGTGTGCGCCCCACGCCCTTGATTTTGGGCTGGTCCACCAGGTCCAGCCTTCCTGCTCCGCTGGCCGAGCGCCCGTTGATCTGCCCTGCGTCGCCTGCGGGGGCCATTCCGTGGTCAGGCGCGTCTGCGGGCTGCACACAATTTGTGGGTGGACACAGTGGTGTGTAGAAAGTTAGAATATTGTTATATGCATGCCCACTTCTTTTAATGCTACACTCTAGATAGACCCCTCAACCTAGCCATTCACATACTGTACATATTTAGGTCAAGAGTGGCGTGTTGGGTGAAGGTCTGGGGGCGAGGTGTGGTTGGTCGTGGTAGTGGGGGATGTGTGCATATGCTGGGGGCCTGGGGAGATGGGTGGCACGCAGGTCCTCCCCTCTGTCAGCTCGTTGCAGTATAACTGCGGGGGCTGGGTGGAACTGTGGCCATTAATGGGTGCCCAGGTTGGCAATCAGTCAGGCAATCAACCAGGCAATCAGTTATTCCTATTATTATACTTATCATTAATAGAATAATTACAACTCCTCTCCTCTGAAACCCTCCCTCTCTATGTTCCAGCTTCTCTCCTCCTGGCCCAACAGCAAGCCAGCCTTATACATATGCACACACACACACACACACACACACACACACACACACACACACACACACACACACACACATACATCCTCACATACTCACTACCCCTCACCCCCCATCCCCACCCCCATCCCAACACCACCTCATTCACACTCTCAGAGCTACCATCCGCACCCCCCCCCCATCCCCCCTTCTTTTCATTCCAGTCATCAATTTCATCCCTGATAATCATATCTGTAATCATCCTGGACGCAAATCATCCTTAGCCTTTCTGTTATTAATGTTATGTTGTGTTATGTTTATGGAAGACCAAGTCAATGTGATGTCTTGTTAAGTTACAGTATGTGTTTATGTAATGTACATCTGTTTGTCGTATGTAGTATTCATGTGCATGTCGTAGTGTTGCATTTTCTGTAATGATGATGTTTGCAAATAAAAAAAAAAATAAAAAAATTAAAAAAAAGAATATTGTTATATGATACTATCAGGCAGCCCTTCTTATCACAGCAGAGAAAGAACCTCTCTAACCTGTTCAAGCGCCATTGTGACGGCTCGGGTGACACTTCCTACATCTGTCAGTCGATGCTCCTTGTCGTCCCAGCGACCGTAGGCTAGGTCAATCCCCCCAACGAAGGCCACGGATTGGTCAATAACCACAATTTTTTCATGATGTGCCCAGAGATAAACAGAGGACGAGACATGATCAGGATGTCTCATCACCTGGGTATAAAGGATGACAAGTTATGTAGGACTTGAAACACATACCAATTCACACACACACACACACACACACACACACACACAAACACACATGCACGCACGCACACTCACACAGACTAAGAGAGAGGTGTTACCTTGATGTTAGGGTGTAGGTGCATAAGTGTCCGCTTGCTGTATTCACTGTTGATGCCAAGTGCCAGCTCCACTTCCTTGTACAGCATGACAAAGATCTTCACCCCTTGTTGCTGAGAAGTTCAAGGAAAAATGAACCATTAGCCAGTGTGGTTAATCATGTTAAGAAGCACAGACGCCCATTGATTGTATGAGGGCACACAATGGTCTCAGTGTGGATGTTTATCGATCAACAGATCCAATGATGTCACTGTGAAATCATGATTACGACAAACATTAATTGCTCTTTCGGTGAGTTGTTTGCATTTAATTTTTTTGCACACTTGCAAATGTTTGGCCTGGGAACACCATGGTTAATGAGACAAGCAAAGATCAATGTTTTATTCAATAACAATAATAATGGCAAAGATACAGAGAGGATAATATCGACCAGAGCCACCAAGAGCAGGCTCCTGTTTTTCTAGCTTGCCGTACATTAGTTGCATATTAATCGCTGCTATTAAACACATGTTCCCCAGCCATTCAGTCCACATTGATGTTTTGAGTTGTCTTGCACAATTGCTTGGCGGAACCCAGTGTAGTAGAGTACCCGAGTGGTGAAGGAGAAATCAGGCTGAGACAGCAGGTTTAAGAGGGCCCATTGTGTTTTATTTACAACGTGACAAAATAATCAAAATACAGTCGAATTCCTATATACGACACTCTGTTGCACCCGACGTGAAGTAAAAAGAAAATGACAAACAAAACATTTAACCGACACAAATATTTATAGGTCTCTCATGGCTAGGCATACATGCCACTATACAAAGCAGACCTGACCGCAGGGCTCACAACAGCCCCTTACCGCGCGTCATGAAACATCAAACTCCTGCATAGAGAAAAGCCAGCGTTTAAATGACCAATTAACTAATTTCTTCGGCGAAGTCTAAACACCCGCAAACGGGCACACCGCCCCTACATGGCGGACATCTAAAGCAAACATCATGACATTGGGCACACCAAAAACATGCATGATCAAATATTAAGCAACAGTCCTCACGCGCAAAGAAACACGCCAAACACATTGATCACGCACAAATAGTAATTCAGGAAGTTGACATAACATCATTAATTAAATAATAATCAAAGAATCATAGTGTGATGTGCTGCTGAGGAACTATACTCTCCAGCGTAATAATCAAGGAACACCATGGGCACAGCAGCACAATGATATCATGCAGCATCTGAAAATAGTCCCTGTAGGCTAACTTCCAGCAACAAGGTTGAGCTGCAGCAGACGAATCGGTTAGTGACTGGATTATTACGCCTGAATGAGAGTATAGTTCCATGTCAAATCAGCCTAGAAATCGCTACATTTGATTTTCCGTTGGTCTTATTACACTTTCTAACTTGAGAGGAGACCAGTTTAAAATAGGAAAATTACCGAAAAGCTTAGTCACTTTTAAACATGATGCTAGCAGGCGAGATGCTAATGGACTTATTCGATTCAATGATCTATGCTAGGCTGTAGCTAAAAGTGGTATCGCCAGACTCAGAGAACGGCTGGATGAACTGGAGAAAGGTAAAAATCAATTGTTTAACTCAAGGGGAGGTGGAAAATGAGTGTAATTCCCCAAATGGTGGAATATTCCCTTTAAGGCAGAAATCCGATGGGAAACACTAGAGTCCTCAGATATCAATGATAGTCAAATCCATGGGAGCGAATGATATCACCTAAGGAAGTAGTGTAAATAGAGAAAAGCAGGGGCCCTAATACTGATCCCTGAGGCACACCTGTGATGAGACTTTGATACCTGTCGCTGCCAAGACACACTGAAAGAACGACCTTTAAGGTGCAATAGACTGTAGAACAATTAGATTGCTAAACAAAGTGTCACTAAAATGAGCTTTCAAATCAGCAGAGCAGAAGTTGAACTTACTGCCTTCCGTCTAAGAATGCAGTCTAATCGCCATCGATTGCCCTCCACCACCGGCCGCTTGAGGAAGATCTCCGGACTCAACCTGCACACAAATGGACAATGTGGTCGTATATTTCCATTTACATTTATTCAATAGGCAGACACTTTTATCCAAGACGACTTAGAGCAATAAAATAACATTTAAGCTACAGAGCTACAGCTACAGCAATAGAATAACATTTAAGTTACAGTGCAGATGAGACCTTAGCTATGAATTAGCAATGTGTCTGTGAATGCTAGTACTCAGAGGTGGAAAGTAACGAAATACATTTACTCACGTTACTGTATTAAGTAGTTTTTCTGTGTATTTTGTATTTTTTAAGTAGTTTATAAAATCGGTATTTTAAATTTTACTTGATTACATTTTGAGTGAAGTATTGTACTTCGCTACATAAAAAATCCCCCCAAAAAAGTTAAGACTAAAGAAAACAGAAAGGGAGAGAAAAGAAATCTCGCCCTAACCATTAGCCTAGTGATAATGATCAGCATATACATGTAGCCTAGCCTAGAAATCTAGACACGCCCCTAGCGGCAAATTACATTTGCTGCCAGGGCTAGTCTAGCAACTCCCCGCTGGCTTGTGAGCTCCAGAAATCGAAACTCAATCAGGACATTGAAATCGTGTATAGAGTCGTTTGGTGGGCTTAACATAATGATTGATGGCAGAGTTGCAATGGTTTGGCTTGAATTCCCTGCTACTTGAAAACAAATATCCTATTGCGTCCTATTGCCTGCAGAGGTAATTTGAAAGACAACTGATTATCCCGCCCCTTGGACTGAGCACTGCGAACGGTGAGTGCCCAGACCCTACATTTTAATGTGGGTCTGGTTCACCAGGCTATGTAGCCTACAACAGGACATGAATCAAGCTGGCGCCATGCAGTCTTTCTGAAAGTGATGGAGCTGGATCACGAGATGCATCAGATTACATGTGTAGCCTAACCTATGAAAGTGTATTTTCCGCTATTTCAATGGGTTGTCTCAGTTCGTTTTAGCACTAATGATAGCGGAGATATTCAAGCAAACACTATGGGATTTCGTGTTTTGACGTTCGTGCTCACCTTTCTTTGAAAAGAAGTTTATTAGCAGTTGTTTCCCCTCATTTTGATGTCTCTCTTTTTAGTAACCTGACTTGGCTTTCTTGGAGAAAGACATTGCACCAGCAGCACAACAATTAGCGGTCCACTACTAGCGATGCTCAACTAAATAAACAAAAGATAAGACTACCTTATAAATCGTGCAGGCGGACTAAACCATTTAGCTCTTTAGCAAGGGAGAGTGAGAGTGACCTTAGACCAGAGGTTCTCAAAGTTTTGATTGATGAGGGCCAATTCAGGAACCCAACATTGAACTGAGGGCCGCCAAAGGGGCGGGGGGAGAAAAAAAAACCCTGGAAAATAAATCCTATTTGTAATCATTTTAATGACCAGGTTGCATCTCTACAGTTTACAGTATATTTATTGCATTAAACACATTTTAATTCATAACTGAGGCTAAACCTGGCAAAACTTGTGAAATCTGCAATGCACACACAATCCCTGGGGTTCTCTACCCTCAACAGACTAATGTGGGATATAACAGTTCTGTGTGCAGTCCATTTCAAGTACAAGCTTACCAGTATTTAGAACAAACAGTCTCAGTGTGCCTTGCTTCTTATCAGCATAGGCCTTATTCAGGGCCAATTCCAGCTACCAAAGCACCACAGGAAAACCTGACGGCCACTAAACACCACTAAACGGAGATTAATTCTTTTTAAAGCACACAGTACAGTTGTACAGTTTTAACAGTTTTACAGATGTTATCGCGGGCCGCCAGAAATGTTTCCGCGGGCCGCACTTTGAGAACCTATGCCTTAGACAGTTTTCACTATGTTTTGTATACAAAATCCAGTCAGTCAAACTTTAAATTTCGTCTGACATTCATTTTGACATTTATGAAGTTAAAATATTCAGGTAAAATAAATATATGGTGGACATATATATATATATATATATATATATATATATATATATATATATATATATATATATATATATATATATATATATTTTTTTTTTTTTTTTTTTTTTTTTTTTCAGTAATTAGCTTAAACTTCCAATGAGTCTATTCGAAATTTTCACCACACATTATATTAACACACATATAATTGTGTATATGTGTATTGACAGTTGTAAGTGGAATTACAAGGATTGTAAGTGGAATGACACAGGAAAAAAGTATTGAACGTGCCTACTGAAATTTCTTCAATACTTTGTGGAAAAGCCTTTGTTTGTAAAGACAGCTTCAAGACATTTCCTGTATGACAAAACGTATTAGTCACAGTATCAGGTGTGATTTTGGCCCATTGTTCTAAACAGATTCCAGGGGTCCCTCTTGTGAATCCTGATCTTTAGTTACTTCCAGAACTGTTTAATTGAATTGGCTGCCTTCAAGTCTTTCTGGAGCTTTCTCCGAGTGGTCCTTGGCTCTTGGAATTGACTATCCTTCTGACTCCCTGGTCAGAAATATTGCGAGGAGATCCTGCATGGCACTGATGTTTCTTCCACTTGCAGATAATGGCTCCCATGCTGCTTACTGAAGATTCTGAAGTTTTGAAATGCATCTGTGTAACCAGTTTCATTGATATGTTTTGCCACAATAAGGATGCAAAGGTCTTGGGAGAGCTTTTTGCTTTTATCCATCATGAAATGTTTCTTGTGTGACACCTTGGTAATGAAAAACCTACTCTACTACTACTTACAGATTCCAGCTCGTTCCTTCCATTTCCTTGCCTTAGTGCTTTTTCTTGTTCAATACTTTTTCCCTGTGTTATTCCACTTCATTACACATGACTCTACTTATGAAGTTGTTTGGATTTTTTATGTGAACCCCCCGTATTCCACTTTTCAAGGGCCCTCTCCTCCATTGGGGCCCTATACTCCCCCCCCCCCCCCAGTTTGACGCCCTTTAATCTGCTGAACCTTCTGCTCGTTTCCAAATATAAAAAAAACTCTCTGCAACTCAACATTGGCCTGCCTGCCTCAGCTGCCTGTGAGGGGTTTTTCAGTTGTGCTGGATTACTGTTCACTGCAAAGCGACGCAAGGATGAGTGCAACTAACTTTGAAAATCAACTACTGCTCTTAAAGGAGAACTCCGGTGATTTTTCATATAGATCTCCATTTCTCAACGTCACCGAGTACTGTCGGTATGAACAAAACTGAAACAATCGGTTTTACCTAGCTCGAGTTGCTGCAGCTACAGCGCTACACACTGGGAGCATGAACATGGCTGCCTTAGCTGCAGCAACTCGAGCTAGGACCAAAGTCCCTTTCAGGCAAGTACCTCCACTCGGCAGCCATATTGCAACACTTTTTGGGCACTTATCGTGCATCTATTTCAGCAGAAATGCGTGTGCGTAAGGCTTCACGACACCAATCTTGCTCCAGCAGCGAGATCACAACAGATGATTGGCACGATGTCTTCACAGCACACCACATGATTGGCTCAATGTATTTTACAACACACCACATGATTGGCTCAATGTATTCACATGTCAACGTTTTGCCGCGGAAGGGTTGTGATATTTGTAGACAACTGACTAACCCCATGCATTACTATGGAGGATTTTTTGAGTGCTGTGGGAGTGGGATTTTTTGATTTCCTCATTAGAAAGTCTCTGGTAAAACTGGTTGTTCTGGTACACCCCCCCCCCCCAAAAAAAAAAAAAAAAAAAGTAACTAAGTAACTTTTACTTAAAGTACATTTTAAATGAACTACTTTTTACTTTTACTTAAGTACATTTTCGGTATTTTAACTTGTACTTGAGTAATATGTCAAGGTATTGGTACTTTTACTTGAGTACAATATTTTCATACTTTTTCCACCTCTGCTAGTACTAGAGAATATGTGTGCTTACAGTTTAAGTACTAGTCAATGAATGGTAGGAGGAGAAGTGGTAGAAGAGGAGGTAGAGGAGGGAAGAGGAGAGGAAAGAAGTAGGGGAGGGAAGAGGAGAGGAAAGAAGTAGGGGAGAGAAGAGAGGCATGAGCGTGGTAAGTGCTATCAGGTGTGTAAGGCCGTAGCCTCAGTGGTCATAAGTGCACTACATCCACATAAATATTATGCAAGGAAATGTAATAACAAAATACCCCCCCCCCCTCATTTAGCCCGTGTCTTTGTCAGTTTACAGTGTTTTATATTTGTGAGTGAAACAGCTCAGAGCTCAGCGCTCACCGCAGTAAGACATGTGCATTTAGAGTACAGTGTGACAGAAAGCTGAGGGACACTAACGTCTCTTCAGGTTTTGTTCATAAGGAAGTGTAGTAAACTTGTAAAAGCATACAAGACCATTTGTCATACAGAAGATTGGTGCCTCTTTAATTTGCATACAGGGTGTCAGTTTACTTTGACAGCAATGTCTTAACTGAAATCCAATCTTACACAATGTGCACATACACACACACACACACACACACACACCTGGATCACATGACATGGGCTATTTTGGGCTGGCTATTTTAAGGTATGAATATAATAGTACCATATTCACTAAGGGATCAGCACTTCAACTGTGATCAAGCACCCCTTGGCTATTTATAATGGAATTACTAAGCCTATTGATAAAATGTGAATATACTTTATTAATCCTGAAGGAAATGTATTGAAGTCAGTACAGTATAACAGTCGAGTACAATAAAGTGAATTCCTTCTTACCACCAGTCAGTAATAAAGATCTCCTCTCTCGCCTCCTCCATAGCATTGGCTAGGTCCTCCATGTATGTTTTACCATTGACATACCTACAGTTTGAACAGGCAAGCTGAATCAATATCAAATGAACAGAGAAATCTGCATTCTTATGTACAGTATATCTCTATATTTAAAGATGTCAACAAGAAGTCTGAAGTAAACTTGAAAGGGTGTGTAGAGACTGTGCTGAGTAGTATAGTGTATACTTTAGTAGTGTGTAGAGACTGTGCTGAGTAGTATAGTGTATACTTTAGTGTGTAGAGACTGTGCTGAGTAGTATAGTGTATACTTTAGTGTGTAGAGACTATTACCATTTGGCTAGGATGTTCTTCTCTTCTCTAGCGAAAGATTCAAAGCGATGGTCCCTGAGGAAGGGCTTGCCATGCTCCCGCACAAAGTTCTCAATGGACTGCCCCCACCAGCGTGCATGCCGGTAACTATTGCATTTGATCACCAGTGTCCTAAAACAGACAGAGAGAGAGAGAGAGAGATAGACAGAGATCATATGTTATGACATCATATCATCACTAATGTCATTGTTTATTTGGATATGGAATTGACTGAGGCAGTGTTACACTCCTTGCATTCTGAATGATATGGTATGCCTTGCAGGAGGTGGTCACTGCTCTGAGCTAAGATGGCGGCAAGAGGAGACGCACCTGCCGAGGCTGTCGATCCTCACCCCGTGACGCGTCTCTGTCTCTTTGGAGTCCATTTTGACCCTGAACTTCTTGTCCAACAGGAGCACAAAGGAGATGGCCCCAGTGTCTGGCTTCATGTACAGCAAAAAGGAGTCCTTGACCACCAGCCACCTAATAATAGAGGGAGAGACATCTTAGAGGGCAGACAGCCACCTCAATGATAACCCAAAGCAATCAGCGTCACTGTTGGGCATGCAAATGTGTCTGTGGCATCCCTTAAATGGCATCAAAATTACAGCCTGTGCCAGTGCCACAGAGGGGCCTATCAGCTGAGCCAGAGAGGCTGGGTGTGTGCCAAAGCTTCAAGGAGACAACAGCACTAATCATGGTATTCAGCTGGTCTCACTGTGGGTAATCTCTCTCTAAGGCCCCTCTCTGCTGTGTTCGTGCAATTTGGCCACAGAAGACTGCTGATAGAGCTGAGAAAGATGATTGTGTTCAAAGGGGCTTATCTGGTTTCTCTCAAAGGGAACTTCTTCAACCATGCACTTCTTCAACTGTCTTGCATCCTCGTGCTGCCTTTTTGGATGCTTTGTGTAATCCAGTGTGCAATCTATTTATAGTATGTGCGAAGCGGTAGTTTATCTAAAGTTGGCACACATGAGGCTTCTGTCGTGTCACTGACCTTTTTGACCAGCGGTAGCAGACCTTGCCCTGACCGCAGCAGTTGATTCCTGGGATGCGATGTCCACCAGACCTTTTGTGGATCATCCCCTCTCTGGAACCCACAGAGATGACAGAGCAGTTTACACTTTACAGACATGGCAAAGACAAATGCTCACAGACATACATTTAAGACTCACATACAAGGCAAGGACATGCTCACAGACACACATTTAAGATTCACAGACAAGGCAAAGATATATAATCATAGACATACATTTCAGACTCACAGACAGCACAAGGACATATAAGACAACAAGCTCTTTATGGGTTTGATATTATTTTCCATGAAAGAGGATATGTGTAATATGTATTTGAGGAAATAGATGCAGCCATATATTAGCCATATTGCAATTGCAATGATAACAGTGACAGTGAGTTTAGTCTCACACAGGATGCAGACATACATTACTGCAAAAAAGGAAAGAAAAAAGAAAGTGTCCTCACAAGCCTTTTGGTCCCAAGTCATGAATGAAGGACATCTGGCTCACATCGATAAACTCCATCTTTGAAGAAGGAAAAGGCAGGCGATTAACACCATCAAAGAACCCAATTAAAAGCCAGCACTTAATTTTATCTACTGAAAAGAAAATAATACTCAGGAGAAAAAAATCAAACATGGTCTTAGCATAGAGAACGTGACCCATGAGAAAGACTGGGGAACTGCTGGATACTGAGGGTATTTTTGATAACTACTGCCTAGGGAACAGATAACTGCTCCAGCCTCAGGCTCAAACACAGAGCAACTCTTTTATCGTAGATATGAAATACATCATTTCCTTTCACAGGAATCAATCTCCTAACTACAGTTTTGACTAGAATAGCACACCTCTCCCATGTAGTCTATGAACTGACATTTATGGAAATCGGCTTACTGTGGCATGGTACTGCCTGTACATGGACATTCTCAGCAGCTTGTTCAGATAGTCTTCCAGTTGTCTCTGCCAAAAGACCAAATAAGTATCGGTATGTATTATTTGTCTGAGTTAGGTTTGTTGGTTAATTGATAACAGATTTATCAGAAAAACAAAAGACTAAAGATTGCACATGCAAATGTGTGATGTGTTCTGATCTCATAGCATATGTATTGCGTCGTATTCATCATGATGTAGAGGGTATGGACAGTCTGTAGAGTGTGTACGGTGATGACTACAGTCATCAGATGTGATGCTGTCTCAAGTGCCATTGATTGCTTAAATTGGTCACATGTTATTTGCTAGTCTGGGAAATAGAATGAGGTGTGCAAACATTAGCCTAGTAAAACAGGAGCTAAGCGCTTTGGAGCGCTTTACTGGTTTATGTGTGTGTGTGTGTGTGTGTGTGTGTGTGTTTGGGGTCAGAGGGGGTGTATTAAAGTAACACAATGTAGGAATTCAGATTCTCAATGTACTGGGGACCCATTAACTAAACTAACAAAGTTCATCTTGTAAGAGGTGTACCACTTCCTGTGTGTGTGTGTGTGTTTGTGTGTGTGTGTGTGTGCGTATGGTGAGCCTCTCACCCTCCGGCTGGACACCTGCTCCTCTCTGGCCAGGTCGTCTCCTCCTCGTGGCAGGTTGGGCATCTGCCTTGCCTCACTCTTCCTGATGCTCTTCCTCCTCACTGTGTGACTGACAGAGAAAGAGAGAGAGGAGGAGAGAGAGAGCAGGTATAAACCATTGACCCCCAGAGCTTAATCAGGTATAAACCATTGACCCCCAGAGCTTAACCAGGTATAAACCATTGGCACCCAGAGCTTAACCAGGTATAAACCATTGGCACCCAGAGCTTTTAAAGAAGCACTATGCAACAATTTTAGCAAAAATGACCTTAATTATGCAGGTTGAGAGTCGTTCTGATGGTTGTACAACACTTTCTGGGTCGTTTGGTGAGTGCTTCGTCTCCCCCTTTCGCTTCTCTGTGGAAAAACCGAATATGCAACTTTCTGGACCCGGTCCACGTAAATCCGGATGTGACTCAGCGGAAGTATCCAATCGCGCCTCGAAAATGTAGTCAGATTGTACTTTTGAAGAAGACTGCAAAACAGACGCCGACTTGGCTTTGTTGCTGTTGAAATTGTAAGTAGCCTACCCTTGGGTGAACTTTGTCTTTGTAATGTGGTTTGATAGTCTCTTGAACAATGTGTTTGCTCGACCGTTTTATTGTGAGCCCTGTATGTGTTTAGCTTGGTTTCTTGATGACTAGCTCGATAGCTAGAGGGGGTTTAGCGTAGCAGTCACTTGCTACTGAAGCTGCAGGGGGAGCTGTGTAGTGAAAAATGCGTGCCCAAGTCCGGCAAAAACCCAGAAACAGGAAGGAATAACCAGACCTGCATAGTGCTTCTTTAAATGTATGAGGTGCTGACACACAACATATAAATAACACACAGTGTTGATTCATACAAGTTCTTCCTCTCATATCCCCTCCTTTCCTCCCCATCTCTCCTCTCTTCTCCTCTCCTCTTCTATTCTCTTCTCTTCTCCCCTCCTCTCCTCTCATCTCCTCTCTCCTCTCCTCTCTCCTTCTCCCCTCCTGTCCTCTCCTTTCCCCTTCTCCCCTGTCATCCCCTCTCCTCCCTTCTCCTTCCCTCCTCTCTCCTCTCCTCCCCTCCCCTCTCCTCTCCTCCCCTCTCCTCTCCCCTCCTCTCCTCTCCTCCCCTCCCCTCTCCTCTCCTCCCCTCTCCTCTCCTCTCCTCCCCTCCCCTCTTCTCTCCCCCCCTCTCCTCTCCCCTCCCCTCCCCTCTCCTCTCCTCTCCTCCCCTCTCCTCTCCTCTTCTCTCCTCTCTTCTCCTCTCGTCTCCCTGGGCTCTCTGCTCACCTGCGGGAAGGTAGGGGAATCCTCATAAGGGTTTTGTAGCGTAGCAACTCCCTGTGCAGCTCCATGAAATGCTTCTGCTTCCGTTTCACCTCCCAGGTAAAGGTGCCATGCCGCAGCTCAATCTTAAATACCGCTGCCATCTAGAGAGAGAAAGAGCGAGGGAGAAGGAGAGAAAGAGAGGTTTGAATTTTAGACAGGCTGTCTTCTGAGATAACACACAGTCTTTTTATCCACCCATCTGATTTGTATGATACTAAGTGGAAAGGTATTACTTTCATTCATATCTTGGCACTTATTCAGTGGAAGCGCATTCCAAACACCAGAGAAAGACAGAGCCTGGGATAGAAAGAAAAGAGAGAGAGAGAGATTATGCCACCAGACATGTGTCCTCCCCCTAACCTTGGAAGCACCCCTCTGGGTGAAGCGGTCATGTGCCGTTGCGGTGCGCTCCACTTCCAGAATCTTGGCGGTGATTGGCATGGTCACCAGGTAGATCTTGGCCTCGGCCTCTTTGAAGCCCATTGTCTGGTACACGGCTGTGAAGGGGATGCGGGAGTCTCCTGGAGAACACAGTCAACACAACAGCACAGGCGGCATGTAAGCACTTGCAGGTATGCAGACAGACTTGTAGTGGGTGAGGGTGTGTGTGTTTGTGTTTGCGTTAGTGTGTTTATGATTGTGTGTGTGTGTGTGTGTGTGTTTATGTATGTGTGTGTGTGTGTGTGTGTGTGTCTGTTTGTGTGTGTGTTCATGTATGTGTGTGTGTGTGTTTATGTATGTGTGTGTGTGTGTGTGTGTGTGTGTTGGCCTGCAGAGGCAGCACACATCAGCATGTTGTACTGGTTTCTGTCCAACACAGATACAGTTTGTTGTCTGCCCTTTCACGTCCTAATTGCTCTCTGGCTTCCTGGCTGGCCCAAATGTTATTTCCACTCAAAGAGTTTGTCCAAAGGGTTGATTTACGTAACCCAAGGACAGATAGAATTGCTATCTTGTTGTTGTTTTTTAATGTCTTCAGCTACCATATCATGTTACTGAAACAATTAGGGAACACGATTACTTACAGGATGGATTCAGCTCAACAAAACTAGCACTCAAATGGTAATTTCTTTAAGTGCCCTTTGCCTAAAGCCTACATAGTCTTAGTTTGAGTAGTTGAGTTTGTCTACATATCCGAAAACAAGTCACCCATGTTGATTGGACACTGGTGTTACACACATTTATAAATTTAATGATTTTTGGCTAGAGGTTTGAGGGACAAATGAAGTGAAAAACAAACAAACAAAACAAAACAAAAACAAACAAAATAAAACAAAAGCACCCTCTGGAAGGATCCCTCCATCTGATATAAAACTGTCTTCCTTACCTGTGTGGGGTAAGTCCACCTCCTCCTCATCCCCGAAGTCCAGCTCTCGGGTGTCCAGGTTATCCATGGTGTCACTCATGTCTTCGCTGACCAGGTTCATGTTGCTTCTGGTGGACCCGGGCGCCAGGGCCCTCCTCAGCAGTCAGCTCCGCGGGCAGGGCACGTCTGGCGAGGGACACCACTCTGGGTTAATGAGTGACCATGTAAGGGACAAACATCTGGCTGGAAGTCTGCCACTATATGTCCTTGCTGGAGAGGATTCTCTCATGCCAGTGTTCTAATTAAAGAGAGGTGTGGCCACTTCAGCCTTTAACAGCGTTTTTCGTTGTTTGAAAAGGTCTAAACATCAAATTGTCTTGACCAGGAGGGTGTCAGTGTCGGCAGTGTTTTATACATGTGTATGCACTGTCAGTCAGCTCTCAGCTACCAACACACACACACCCATCCACCCACACGCACACACACACACACACACCCATCCACCCACACGCACACACACACACACACACATCCACCCACACGCACACACACACACACACACACACAGCTGTTTCATTTCCCTGTATCAGGGAGGTCTTCATATCTCTATCTCATATCTGTGTGCGTGACTCACAAACATATCCTACATTCCATTGAGAGTTAAGGTGTTTACAGTCATTAATGCATGATACAATTAATCCTACAACATGACCTTGTTATTGTATGACACAAACAGTACATAAATTTGAATCTATAACATCACATAAAAAACACAAAAACAGAGAGAGAGAGAGACTTTCAAAAGTCCTGACTGAGGGTTAAATCCATGAATATCTTAATTACTGTATGTGTAATAATAAAACTCTAAGCACATTTAAAGAATGTTTTCTGAATTTAGCACATCCAAAATATTTTTCTATGACATTTGGCCGCTGGAATCTCTGTGGACGTTGCATGTTTTGGGAAAATAATGTCACCCATGCATTATAAATAGCTGGAGGGTCACGTAGGCTGTTGACTCTGAAGAACCCGTCCGTCCTTCATTCTTTGTAAGCCATTAGCTATGCAGCTGTGCGGAGGACAGGGGAGGTCTTACATGCAAGGCCTTTCACACACAGACTCCTCCATGGGAGGAAAGTACACTATACTGATTTTGGCATGTGTGTGTGCACAGATTTGTATGTTACACATATGCCTCTGTCATCATGAAAACTTGTAGCCTAGCCACTACAAAAGCTTTAGTCACTCACTATATCTCCACAATCTCATGAAACTCACCAATATATGCTGATATCTCCACTACAGTGACAGGCAAGATAGTTGTTAGTGCTTATATCAGGATCTTGCTCATCACAATAAATGAGCTAATTTGACTTGTTATTAAATTGACTTTAAATAGGCCTTAGACTTTGCAATTTGCCCACCATTTAAATTAAGGTCCAAAGACTGTCAGGTACAGAGTGAGCCATGTTAAATGTGTCCTAACTACATTCACGATGGGCCGAGTCCAATGCTAACCTCAGACCAGCCATCTGTCATAGATATGGTCATTATGCAGACCAGGATGTGAGTTTCTCAGGAAGTAGTTGAATGGGTTCCATAAAAGAGGGCTATAATACGGTGAAGCATGTCAGCCGTGACTGGCACCACCATCCTTACTCTGCATGATAACACACACACACACACACACATATAAACACACACACATGCACACACGTACACACAAATACACACTTAAAACACTCCTCTGAAAATGAACAACAGAGCTATAATATAGCAGCATATCACGTCCAGAAATCTTTATTGCTAGTTCCAGGGATCAGGGTTAGACAGAGAAGCAATCATTATAGTCAGAATCACTACTAAACAGTGCACCTGATGTACAACCAGCAACAGTGTGTTTTTAAAGAATGTAGAGACATCTTATATCTCATTCTAAAGGTTCTGTTTCTGGTGGTTTTAGACAGTAGAATGCTCCATGTCACATTGCTTACCCTTCTGCTCACTGGGCTTCAGCTGCCAGCCTCTATTTAAAGTGCACACACTCCACCAAAATATACTGACTATTCAAAGAAAATGTATTATCTTTCTCTCTCACTATCCTAAACATGCAGTTAGAACCATAAAGAATAAGCACATGGAATGGGCAAAACTAAGACCAAAGTTCAAAAGAGGCTTTGAAAAGATTTCTGTTTTGTGAGAGAACCCAACCGAAAGAAAAAAAAAGTTGGTAGTTAATTTGGCCGCAGATTTATCCATTACGCCACTCTTAACTCAACCAGCGGCCAGTTCTGGAAGCCTCTCTCTCCAACATGTCTGAACTGGTGGAGTCTGTCTGAACCCTCCCCCATCTCTCTGTCTGGGAGATCCACATACTTCTGTGGGTGGAGATTTTTCCTCTTTCTGCTTACACTTACAAGTCATGTAAGACTTCAGGCGAGACCCCAGAAGCATGCTCATATCTCTGTCAAAAACAAACAAAATGGAGGAGAATGTAGGACCACACAGAGGCTGTGAGAGTTTCAGCCATTTCAGTCACAGTTTTATGGTGTGACATGACTGTGAGGTTTCTGTTACTCCCAGTTTAGAGTGAAGTCACCCAGGAGAGGCATAAGGGTGAGGTGGAGGCTGTGTTCCCACACACACCCCACTATGTCTTCACAGTCACACGATTCACCATGCATCATTTAGCTGTTACTCACACACTTTTATTAAACTATGTCTTCACATTTAGAGGATTCATCATGTAAGCTGACACAAAGCTACCCCCCCCAACCCCCCCCCCCCCCCCGCTCCGATTCACCCTCTGCTGTGGGGTTCAGAGGGAGGCGTCCCTGCACACAACTGAAAAATACTTTGACCTGAATCTCTCTAGGAACGTAATGCTGACAGCAAAGATAGAAGGAGGGTTTATTTTTGGGAGTGCGCCATGCATGCTGCACATCCAGCTCAGCGCAGAGAACAACATTGTTCTCAAATAGGCAACACACACAACACACCATGTACAAAGCCATGCTTACAGTACGTTGTGTCTGTGCCGTATAGCACATGAATGAGCTGAGCACTACTCAAGATCACTGGGTCAAGTTGGGGTTTCCTGTCAGCTCATCATCCACACCAATAACAGCAAGAGCCCATGAAATAACACCCCAACAGAGACTTCAGTCACTATGATTCAGCAGAAACGTTAAGATAGGGAGTGTAGTGAGTGAAAGTGACCCCCCCCCCTTCCCTTCTCTGCTCTGTGTAGTTGAGCCAGTATCAGCAGGACTTCAGCGTGAGAGAGGCTACTCCGGGGCAGCCCTGCGGGACACGCCGCTTCCTCTGTGCTCCGGACCCGATGGAATATCAGCTCTCGCTTCCTACGCACCAGTTCCTGCCTGTGCTCGCTGCTGTTGTCACGGGCAACAGTGGGACAGGGCTGGGCAGCGTTTTGGAGGAGGACGGACGTCGTCGTTACGCAACAGGCCAATGTGTCAGCGGCCGGCACGGCCAGGGGAGGCTCCTGCCTGCCTGTCGTCTTGCCTCGTGCTTGGCGAAGGCAGCTAAAGAAATGTGTGAAAATTACCCTGATGAAGGCGCAAGCCGAAACGTTGGTGTAATAAATAACTGCATATTGAAGTTCTGAGTGTGCCACGACACTTCTTCTAAATTAAAGTCTTATTTACCATCGTGAGCACCTCACAAGGTGTGCGTTTACCATCATCAAACAAATGTGAAATATGACACACCATGACTCGGTTCTGGCCATGCCTCAGCCAGTGTTTCACAATAGCACGCCACACGTCATCAAATGCAAAATCACTCCAAAACCTCACAGTCCTCACAGTCAGACCGCAGCAACACTGAAATATGTGAATTGACTAATTCATTCACCCACAATGCAAATACTTCTTGCTGGTCTCACCCTAAGCTACACAACTTTTTTGAAACATGAAAACAGAAGACAAAATGAATAAAAGACAGTCATAGACATAGACAAACATAAGTCATAAATTCTCACCTTGTTTAGCAATGTGCTATTATGTCGTATTAGATATTACGTTGTGCTTACACACCGTCATGCCTGTGCCTCAAGCACTACAGTAAGTGTCACTAAATGAAACTTTGCCTACTAGGGCAGGATTAAATCCCTTCCATCTTCTTATGAATGACTGATGCCCTACTGACAAGACTCACTGATGGCTTTATCCAAGACTGAGGGCTTGGGCAAACCAGTTAACCATCACCTCGCTGAAGACTATGAAACAGCACAACTTTCAGATAGAGCTGTCACTGAAAACAATCTCATCTTATATTTTTTACGAAAGTCAATGTTCATCTCGCATACAAACGTTTTGTGTGAAATCCAGACTTCTCCCTCATTCGCATTCGTGCCATAACATATCAATTCTGCACTACCAAAACAAGAAGAATGCAAGAGAAGTGGCTGGATTTGCGGCGTGCCCGGAGAACAGCTGTGATAACAGGAGCCGAGGCCGGAGACTCTGGCTGTGACAGGGAACCCCTTAGGAGGGCCTCCACTGTCCACATGTCCAGCTGGGGCCAGGAGAGGCACTGGCACATTCCAGCGCTGGCACAAAAGCCCCTCACACAGACATGACACAAGATCGAACAAGACCCAAGACACACACAACTGGCACAACTCGCTGCCCGTCTCAAACAACGTCATGGTGTGTTTAGACACAAATACAGTACAGTCCACAATATAATAGAAAAACACATAGAAACACCCACACACACATACATACACACAGAGTGTCTAACACACAAGCACATTTGAGCATATATCGACCGTCACACTGAACTTTTCAGTGAGCCAAATCTTATGTTCGTCAAGCCC
>NC_055957.1:32535731-32555731 GCF_018492685.1 Alosa sapidissima | reverse complement strand
AGGTGCTAAAATGACCTGTCTGCAGTCCAGATTTGTCAAATTAGGTGCATAATGGAATGAAAAACATGACTTAGAATACCCCATACTGTTGCACAGCTGAAATCCTATATCTGGGAGTAATGGAACAACTTTTCACTCTCAAAACTCTAGCAACTGGTCTCCTCAGTTCCTAAACATTTACAGAATTTTGTTAATTGAAGAGTTGAAGCAGCACAGTGGTAAACATGCTCCCCAACTTTTTTTGAAACATGTTGCTGGCATCAAATTCAAAATTAACATATATTTTCCATGAAATAGTCCAAATTTTCATTTTCAACATTTGATATAATATTGTCTATGTCCTTTTTGCTGATAAATATTGGTTTACCGAGACGTATATTATCACATTCTGTTTTTATTTGCATTTTACACAATGTCCCAACTTTTTCTGTTTTGGGGTTGTATATATGTATGGAAATGTTCATTCATTCGAGTTTTGGAGTAGGCAATCCCTATATCAAACTGTCTTCATATACCAATTCAAAGATTGCTGCAGGATACTTGTTGGTTAGACACGGAGAGTTCGATCACTTCGATCGCCACTAGGTGAAGCTCGGAGACTATTCAATATTTTGAAATAGGTTAGAAAGTCATACTTGTCAATTATTATAGTCATACTTGCCAAAAAAAAACATCTAAAAGAGAGAGAGAGAATCACCCACTTGGCACACAATCTCCATCTCACCTTTACGCATCACTTAAATACCTGATAGGCCTGTGCCATCAGTACGTGCACGGTGCACGATCAACACAACAGTTTCCTGCGTGACACCAGTCACAATAGAGGTCCTACAGGATACAAGTATTTTATTCAGTTCAAGCGTTTCAGTGGCTTTGTGGCAAAATTGCAGATTGAGGAGGTGTGCGCGATTTATGAGCAGGACATGAAATGTCAAAATATATGTCAGTGGCTACTATCCCATGGGTTAAGAGACTACAAGCAGCGCGCCGGCATGACTGTCATTCAAATCTGCACAGTGGAGCACACAGTCTCTGGCGCTCACAGTTGATACCGATGTCTTACCACCATGCAAACCTGGACAAATGGTTCACATTGTTCATTTAATTGTAGCTGGGATGACAACGCGACTTTCTGGAGCGGTGAGCATCCAGTAAACAATTTCCCTGTTCCAATTTTGACCGCAATTTCTATCATATGCTCTTTTTTATTTATCGTCGGGGTATCGGGTAATTTAATGACAATTTTGATGGTCGCCAAATACAAGGACATGCGTACGACAACTAATCTCTACCTATCTAGCATGGCATTGTCGGATCTTCTGATATTCTGTTGTATGCCTTTAGACTTATACAGAGTCTGGAGATACCGTCCCTGGTATTTCGGGGACCTCCTCTGCAAATTGTTTCAGTTTGTCAGCGAGGGTTGTACATATTCAACTATCCTGAACATCACCGCCCTGAGCGTGGAGAGGTACTTCGCGATTTGCTTTCCCCTAAGGGCCAAAGTTGTGGTCACCAAAGGGCGCGTGCGAGGAGTTATTCTGATTCTTTGGGCAGTATCATTTTTGAGTGCTGGACCGGTGTTTGTCCTGGTAGGAGTTGAACACGAAAATGGAACTAATATTTGGATTACAAGCGAATGCACTGCGACGAAGTACGCTATGCAATCTGGACTTTTTACCATTATGGTGTGGGTATCGAGCATTTTCTTTTTCTTGCCCGTGTTTTGTCTCACTATTTTATACAGTCTTATAGGACGCACACTCTGGAGAAGACCAAACATTTCTAGTCGAGATAAAAGCAACAAGCAGACTGTGAAAATGTTGGGTAAGTTTCTAATAACTGTCGTGCCTAATAACAAATGTATCGGAAGAGAAACATACGATTAACTGTCGTTTATGCCTGTCTAATTTAAGACAATATGCTACTGGTAAACCGTAAGAAACCATGATATTTTGTAGAGTTCATATGATGTGTTGACTGCGCTGATGTTTTGTGAGAGATGTTTCAATGTAAGCTATGTGCAAATGTGTATGCATCTTGAAATATTGGGGAGATTTGGATAAAAATAAAATTTGGATATTGTGGCACACTAAAGTGTAAACATTAAATGCCCCCAGGAATAAATGTCAGCGTTGGTTAATTTCAGCGTTTGGTTGCGCTGAATGAATAATCTCTACATTACACGCTGGAGAATTACAGTAGCCACTGAGCGTTTCGCTGTGATTGTTGTCTGCGTAATTTTGTAAACAAAAGTATGATAAACTGGTGCTTACAGTTAACTAAATGTTGTGTGTTTACAGTTGTGGTGGTGCTTGCATTTGTACTTTGCTGGCTGCCTTTTCACGTGGTTCGTTACCTGATATCCAAGTCGTTCGAGACTGGGTCTCCGTTGATGGCCGTCATCACGCAGTACTGCAACCTCATCTCCGTCGTACTCTTTTATCTGAGCGCAGCCATCAACCCCATACTTTACAACATCATGTCGAAGAAGTACAGGGTTGCAGCATGCACTCTCTTCGGCTTCAAGAAGACCCCAAGGAGAACAGCGTCCTCAGTAAAGGATGAAAGTTCACCAGGATTTACCGAATCAATTGCCAGCGTGTGACTGGACTATTAAACTAGAGTGACATTCATCTTTGCACATGGTAAAGTCATGCTCGTGCGCATGTCCTTGTATTTCTTTATCGGACATGATGGAAGAATAAGAATATGGCAGACACCTGTCCTACCTCACAAGTTGTTTTTAATACCATCACATTTATTAATTGAATAAATAAATTAATTAGGATTAAGGAAGTGATGGGTAGGCCATTATCTCTCTCTCTCTGTTCTGTCTGTCTCTCTCTCTGCCTGTCTCTCTCTCTGTGCTTGTGTGTGTGTGTGTGTGTGTGTGTGTGTGTGTGCGCGCTCGCGCGCGCGCGTGTGTGTGTGTGTGTGTGTATGAGTGAGATATTCCACATTGCCTTAAAAGAGAACCTCTCTGGCTGGAGGACAAAATGAGCACTGTAGATACAGCCCTGTGTCCTCCTGCACACTGACTCAGAGGTGCAGAGGTACAGCATCTTACTTTGAACTGTCGGTTGAAATGGCATCCTGCTTGTAAAACCATTCCTGCTTTCTCTGTGCAGCGCCTTTTACCAAAACATAATATATATGCACTGGATGTTAAGGACTCAAACATACATGTGACACTAAGGGCAGAGAACTGGGAAGAGATAACGTGTTAGTGTTACTGTAAAAGACCTTGCAGAGATAACACATCAGAAGGTCCGATGAGAGAACATAGTCATGATAATAACAGTTGTGGCATCAGATTGAGATTCTCACAAAATGATGACAAAGAAATGGTCACAGGAACGTTTCGTTTTCTGCTTTTTGTGAAGTGTGGCACATTGATGTTGACAAAATGTGCCTGGTAAAATGCAAAATGTTTAAAATGATTGCTGTTTTCGGTATGACATCAAAGCACTCAAATGAACTGTGTGTCTGTGTGTGCATGTGTGTGTCTGTGTGTGCGCACACGCAAATGTGTGTTTGTGTGCATGTGTGTGTGTGTGTGTGTGTGTGTGTGTGTGCATACATGTCTGTATGTGTGTCTGTGTCATAAGGAAGGTGGTACCAGACACTGTACTGACATAGCACCTGTGTGTATGTGTTTGTTTACAAAGAATTGTTCATCAGCCTTGCAAATAACAAAATATCCACGCGTCTGCTGAATGTATTTACTTTCAAGGACTGTATTTTGGTGAACAGCTGTAAAAAATCTGTAATAAGATGACATGAATGTAAATGTAATGATGTTTATATATAATGTAGATATTAATGTGTGTGTAATGAGATTGTGAATGTACAGTAAACTTGTCCACAACTGACCCAGTGCTGTCTGCAGTTACACAATGACTGGAGGGTGATGGGAATATGTGACCCTTGGATCATTTCTAGAAATTGTTGCAAAGAATTCATTAAGGTGCAGCAAGGTCACCATTAAGGTCTCAACGAGCCCCAAGGAAGGTGTCGGTAAATCAAGAAGCCTCTTGCAGGAGGCTGTAGGCGGGGAGGGGAGCCCTAAATCAGCTCTCGCAGGCATTGAGCATTGAGAGGAGAAGAAACATGGTCCTGTCTGTGAAAAGGCCAGACCTGGCAAATCCCCCCTCCCCCAAGTCATCGTTAGTCTTCCCCCAAGGGTGTAAAATGTAGCAGCGCCAGGTTTTTAAACTTAAATAACTGCCGCTCAGTTAGGATGGAGAAGAGAAAAATAATGAAGACTGGGAATGTTACCAGACTTACACACAATACCTCTGCATTCAGACACAATACCTCTGCATTCAGACACAACACCTCTGCATTCAGACACAACACCTCTGCATTCAGACACAATACCTCTGCATTCAGACACCATTCAGACACAATACCTCTGCATTCAGACACAATACCTCTGCATTCAGACACAATACATTAGTAGTTAATTAAAATTCGGAAGGCTTTGTTCATCTTAACTAATTTGATGAGGACACAGACCATACAAAAAAAGCTAAAATAGATTGAGATAAACAATTGGTAATGTTACTAAACTCGATGGCTGGCTGGTATAAGGGGGTAATTTTACTAAACTGGATGGGGGTCTGGTAAGAGGGGGTGGTTTTACTAAACCGGGGCACATTTCCCAAAACCATAGTTGCTAACTAAGTTAGCAACTTTGTTGGTTGCAATGCAATTACCCATTGACAACCAACTAAGCCATCCAGGGGAAACGCACCCCTGGATGGCGGTCAGGTATAAGAGGGTCGTTTGTTTCATTTGCAGCGATTCAAGATTCACTGTGAGGATGCCGACGCTTCACAACCACAAAGTCTATTAGAGATGCTAATAGTATCATCACAGTCTGTAGCCTGAAGATTAGTTTTGTTGTGTGTCTGTGTGAATAAAACATTTATAAAGCACACCACTGTGCAGTCTGTCCTACAAAGCAGATCATTATTGGTTAAGGAGTTGAAGGAAGATGCATTGTGTATTTTATTGATAATAATGTCTATGTTGAAGGAGAAGTTGTAGCACAATTGTGCAGTCCAAATACACATTATTTCAGGGGATTATTTCAGGTCATTTCATGGCTCGCTGTGAGTATGCCAGAGAAGATGAGGTCAAGATTACATAAAGCACATTTTATGGGTTTTATGGGTTAGATTGTCTCTTCAGACAGATCTGAGACTCATCGCAGCCTACCCTACCTGAACTGGTACGTCTCCAAATCATCCCCTTGGAATTCTAAGGTTCTATCTATGTTCTGAGTAGTTCTGAGATATTGAGCTTCAAAGTCTTAGAATTCCTTAAATAAGGCAGAACAAATCTCTTTAGACAAAATGTCCAAAAATGCATACAACTACAAGAACCACCTCACCTCAGCTTCTTAAGGTGTTACACAAGAATAAGAATAAGAATCAATAACTCAGTTTAGACAGAAATGCCAGATAGAACCTTATAATTCTAAGGGGATGAAATGTCTCCATCAGAGTCCATCATGTGGTGAAGTGAGGGCGCCAACTTCAGCAGCTGCTGGTGACAACCTCCTCCTTGGCATCTCTGCAGCCAGCCGGTGTCAGTGCCATGTGTTTTGCAGAGCTGCTTCACCTGTGTGCTTTTGAATGTGTTTCCATGGTTGCCACAGACTCACTGATTGCCTTGGATGATCCTGATTTGTGTTAGTGTCTGACAGCACGTGAGGGGAGAGGAGAGGAGGAGTGGAAAAGAGAGAGGAGAGGAGAAGAGAAGAGAGAGGAGAGGGGAAGTGAGGAGGAGAGAGGAGAGGAGTGGAGAGGAGGGGAGAGGAGAGGGTCCACTTGTGGGATAATTTTTATATGTCTCTCATTGAATGTTTTAGTATACCTACATACATGTAGTGAAATCTAATTACCATCCTCTTACTCTGACCCTTGTGCCATCTGAAACCCCCATGTTGGAATGTTTTGACTTAGGAAAGCTAAAATAACCCCTGTGTCACCGAACTAGGGGTGACCCTCCGGATGAGGGGTGGTAAACATTCTTATCTGTTAAAAAACAAGATGGTTAGGTGATCACTGGTGGTTGACAACTTGTGATTTTCCGTGGGTGTGTGTTAAGGGTATAAGAGTTGGCTTCACCCACAGATGTGTGGGCTTGTTACATTGACATTTCATGTAGGTAACATGCTCCTGGCGTCGTGAATAAAGCTGCAGTCTCATACCAAGTTGTCTTGGATTCATTTTGACCACACACTCACACTAACAGTCTGGGGAGGCGTGGTGGTGAGCTGAAAAGATTATTAGATGGGGTTGGACTCAGAGTCATGACAGTCAGTTGTCTCTCTGCTGTTGATTGGCTCAGTGCATATTCACAGTGCTTCACTTTTTCCACATTTTGTTATGTTTCAGACTCATCTTAAAATGGATTCAATTATTTATTTTTCTCATCAATCTACACACAATACTCCAGTCCTACTGGGTCCTTGGTTACCTGTCTGACCTAACACCTTTACCGTAATTTCCCAACTATTAGCCGCGGCTTATACATTGATTTTGCAAAATGTCTTCAGCTATGAGGTTAATACACAGGGGCAGTTAATATAGTATTAATGTGGCTTTGTTTCTTTTAACTTGCATAAAATACTGCCCCGTGGCTTAAACACAATGCGGCTAATACACCAGAAATTACTGTACCCATTAGATCTGAGAGCAGATGGAGGGGGTCATGGCTTTGTCTTGACTTAGTCACCTTCAGCTACGACCATGCACCCACCCACTCTGTCCAAGTGAGGAATGTTAGTACTGCCAAATATGCTTACAGTACATCTGATAAGATGAATGTTGGGACCTCTAAAGAATTTACAATATATCCATATAACACACTTGGTAAAATTAATTTGAATTTTACATGATGTGGTTAATTCCTAATACTGTATTTCTTTCCTGTATTAATATTACAGTTACAGTTAGAGACAATAAAACACATTTGGGGTAGTCAAACAGCCAAACAAAATTCATTACCCAAAAGCCTAAGGTAGAAATAATAATTAAAAAATCATGTGCGGTTGGGCCTCAACAACACATTTTTCTTGCTGTTTCTTTCATTGGGGTTTATCACAACTGACAGTGATCCATGCATCTGAACTCGGCATCAACACTGGGAACTGCAATGATGTTCCTGTGGTAATCATAGGAATCATTTGGAGAAGCTTTGTTGTTTTCAATGATGCCAACCGTGACAAGCTGTGCAATCATTTGAAAGACTCAATTTTACAACTCTATTTTTGCAGTGAAGTGTATGAAAGTTTCTTTATTAACTTTAGAAAGTTATTTTATGCACAAGACACAACAAAACACAGTCATTTGTCTCAGCACTGCTTGTGTGCTTGGCTTCACACTATGTACAAGGGGCTACATTGAGATTTTTGGTGGAAAAGATCAGGCAGTCTGCTGAGAGACCTGAACCAATAGATAGATACAAGTAGGCGGCATTTGACCATTAAACCACACATGATCCAAAACATACAGCCAAACAAGGCAAGAAATGGTTAACTGAGAACAATATCAACATTTTAGAGTGGTGGAGCCAGAGACCAGACCTCAATCTGTCAAAAAAGTGAGCACAAGGCCAGAGTGATAGCAAATAATCGTTCCTGACTCAAAACCCGGATTGCTGTTAAAAAGGTACAGTCTATAATCAAAGTATAAGTAAGTATAAAGTATATAAGTCAAGAAAAAATCAACAGTAAATCAATATTTGCCTTACCAGGGGTATGAATAATTTTGTTCTTAACTGCATGTGACATGAATGCTCATGAATACTTGCTCTATTCTGTATTGAATGTTGAACTATTTAGCCAATGGTTAATGGAGGAATTCTTCGTCAACACTTGGAGATTTAATGCGGACCTGTGAGCACTATAGTTTATCTTGTTCCCAAGACTCCTTTAAACAACAGCTAAACAGTCTGTTATAGCTGTAACATGGACCTCTCTGTGGAACACAGTCTGCTATAGCTGTAACATGGACCTCTCTGTGGAACACAGTCTGCTAGCTGTAACATGGACCTCTCTGTGGAACACAGTCTGTTATAGCTGTAACATGGACCTCTCTGTGGAACACAGTCTGTTAGCTGTAACATGAACACAGTCTGCTATAGCTGTAACATGGAACCTGGGCACGAAAGAGACATCAAAGGTTTGTCTGAAGGATATTGATAGTTTACTCCCAAATCAGAGCTCTTAGAATGGGTGGTATACAGTGGGTTTTATGGTGGCACATTTCTCTGCATGCCCTTTGCCTGACTTTACCCTCATCAGCATACAAACTAAACGAGACAGCAGATGGTGTGGAGAAAGCATTGCGCTCTAACTAAGAGAACATTTCACCAGGAGTACATGCATTTCAAGGCTATTACACAACCTGCCAATATTGTCTTCTTTACCAAACTGTCACTAAGCAATTGATTACATTATGGTTCCCAGTATGCTAAGCAATGACTGTCGAAAACAGCATACAGTACATGAGTTTCTTCCAAATCAGAAAAAATTAAAACATTTATTGGGCATAAATATATTACATATAAGCTACAGGTACTGATAAGTCTTACATACATTGGGTAGTATTTGCAAAAATCTATACATTAAAATTGATATGGCAGTTTCTTTTACATAATGCTTATGAAATTGTCTAACATTTACAATACAAGAAGAAATGTATGATTCTTAAAAATTGTAGACCATGAAAAGCTTGGAATGTTTCTCATTTTTTCGAACTTTGAGGTATAAAATACATTGTTTTGGAAAATAGTTCAAAACATTTGCTCTATACATTTACCAGGGAGCATTTTGGGAGTTTGGGAGAACTCTTCAGCAAACTACATTAAAAATCAATGCTTTTGCATTCAAACAAAAAATAATGGTATAAAAATAGTAACAAACTTGTTTGGGTAAAAAAAAGTTAGGTCTCTGAAAACCATTTGCTTAAAATTCTAAGGACTTCGTTCATCTTAACATATAATTTGATGAAGACACAGACCTTATAGATAAACAAAAACAAATTGAGATGAATGCAAACAACAATAATGATATAAGGTTTAAAGATCTTTTAGACATTACTGGATTTGTCTGACTTCCTATTTGTTAAAGCCATCTTCCTCCTGCTTTTAAAAAAGGTTGCAGCCTAAACAGATTTCATTAGGGATATAATCACTTGAAATAATTGAAATTTGATCACAATAAAGTTTATGAAGACTAATATTTTGCTTTTTAAAAAGTGCTTCATTTCTGTTAGTTGACATATAATATCTCTATATAACTCTATATATCATTCCATAGCAAAATACTGGATGCGTTCCCTACTGAGCTATGATGCATGGAAAAAGAATACTTGCTCAAAACAGTCTGATTGTATCTCTGACCCCTCAGAGTGAAATTGTACAGAGAACTTCACCTCAATAAGGGGCTACACAAATAAATGGCACAATTTTCTCTACAAAAAGAAAAAAAGGTGTAATCACAGATCAAGTTATCATTTTCCTCTTTCAAGATAATAATGCTCTATAGTCACAAAGGATTTGTCACACAACCCTTTAAATAAACAGCAGACAAAGAAAGATAAGTAAGGTGGACAGGTCTCAGCTTTGGCAAACGGTATATCATAAGCTTCAGAACACTATTAAGCCATACCAAAGTGTAGCGAATTATATCCCATTACAAAACACCATAACCTGGTTAAACATCTGCTACAAACTCTCTATGCAAATACAATGGGCTGAAAGCACAGCTCTTCTCTGAAAGGTGATGAATAGGCATTCGGTTATATGTAAATGTAGATGTTATCAGCATGTTGCTTGCTACATGTACCAAATTATGGAAAGAAACGTCATCAAAGGGTTATTATTATTATTAGGAATGCTGGCCTTAATCATAAATCTAAAACATCCAAAACAAACAAACAGAAATAACATGCTACAAGAGAAAAAAAATAGTACGTAACTACATGTCTCTTAATTTTTTTAAAAATAAATAAATGAAGATTGCACTGTAATTGGCATTTAAAGTACTGAATGCAATATATAGTATAAATAAAACTAAAAGAATTATACCTTAGATTCCCATTTACTTTGGCAAAGGTATCTTGAGCTAGTAAACGATTTTGCTTACGGACACAAAGGAGCAAGGCACAGAAGCACACTGAGAGCAGAGGTGCGAGGATGCAGGGGAACAGAGAGTGAGCCAAACAAACAAACAAAAAAATCAATAATAATAATAATAATAAAAACAATAGTGTTTGCAGCACCCTCCTGGTAACAAATAATTAATTTCTTCACCTCTTGAAAGTCCGTGTCCCTGAGGTACGATGCATGCTGTCAGTCAAAAATGAGGGAGGGGCTTACTGACCACTAAAAGCCCTGCACCCTGACAATTCCCCTTCTTTTTTCCCTTGCTTTAAAGAAAGACGTCTGTCTGCAGGTCTATAGGAGGATCTCTTTGGATTTGTGGAATCTGATGTTTTGTACCTTGGCTGATGAAGCGCATTACACGGCCCTTTACCCCAATAGTGATTGGCATACATGTTAAGGTTCTTGGTTGGTGTTTAAAGATTAAGGAGGGGTTCACTGCTAGAATTGTGTCATGAAAGCACCTTTTGAAATTGAACAGAATTTTGAAGCCACTGCAGGAGAGAGAGACAGAGAGAGAGAGAAAGAGAGAGAGAGAGAGAGAGAGAGAGAGAGAGGATCATTAAGGGGTATTACAAAGACAGATGATGATTCACAGAGCGCGGAGCAGCGGCTCGAGGAATTCTTTCACAGCAACGCACTGGCTTTTGCTTTGATTGGATTTCTTGTGGCACTAGTCATTCAACAGTCGTCCTGGTCCCTGGGTCTGTAGTGAGAGCAGTGAGATCTGACTCCAGAGGTAACGTTAGCGCATGGAGCAGAGGAACTTCTGGGGCCTGACCGATTCGGTCCGATAAGCGCAACAACACGACAAGCAAGAGTTTTAGGACTGGAGTGACAGACACCGTCACGAACGGACAGCCTGACGAAGCTCCAGGACGCGCCCCTGTTCACTAGTCGGGTGCCTGTGGCAGGCCGGCACTACATCAGGGGCTTGTGTACGATACGGTACGGTACGGCCACCTCCCACGTTTCACCTGCACCACTACTGACCACAGATTAAAAAACAAACAAACAAACAAACAAAAAGCACCAAAGTATGTGAGCCGACTCATCCTCCAAGACACTCCATTTGAGAAGCCTACTCAAACCCAAGATTTCTCAAAATAAACTGTGTTCATAGAATTATATATATTTTAAATATCATTAGATAACCGGTTCGATTTTCCTTGGAGATTATATATATATATGTAAATATGTGTGTGTGTGTGTGTGTGTGTGTGTGTGTGTGTGTGTGTATCTATATATAAAACACATGATAGCAGCATTACGATAACCACAAACAGATTGCAACTTTTGCTTTGGCAGCTTCAATGCAAGAGCTCCAGACTTGCCTTTTGATTGACATGTGATTCATTGGGAGGATCAAACCAATCAAATCAGATGCTACATGTTCTAGAGGCCAAACTGCCAGGCTGGAGCCATCCACTAGTGTTGAGTTCCTTTTGAACACTGTGATTTCTCTTGTAAAAAAACGAACAGTACAAAGAACAGCATTTAAAGATCAACAACGAAATCAGACTACGATCAATAAAGCTGTGATGCCTATCCTTGAATATGGCTGTAACGAGGCAGAAAATGTCTGCAGCAAACTAGGTGAGATAAAAAAGACACATAAAAGGCCATAAAGGTATAAAGAACATTACATTTCTTATTTTTAGTTGTACACCATTAATGGATTAAAAAAGAACATGCAAATCATTTGGCTACAGGACTATTTTTAAGGCTTAAAACATCCGAGTTTTGTGTTCTCAACCATGACGGTGTGGTAGATGTAACAGGCTTTTTTTGGCAGATGTGGCAGATCCAAAGACGAGATGAGAGAATGAATGAGTGAGCAAATGAGAGAGAGAGAGAGAGAAAGGGAACTGAGAAGAGTCACAGTGAAGAAAAAGAATGTGCAGGTCAAAAAGACTAACAAGCCTGAATACATAAGTTGGACTACACCGGTAGCGTCAGACATATACCTCAAGTGTTTGATGATTTCTTCTCATATCTCACTGAAGAGCTACTACTGAAAAGTTTCTTTGCTTGTTTGCTTGTTTGTTTGTGTATTTGTCTTCCCCTCGTTGTGCTCTTTTCCTCTCGGCAGTTCCATCACTTCATGAAGAAGTACTGCAGGATGAACGCCATGAGGATGGAGAGGGCCGCGAAGGCGCACACGATGACCGCCGCGAAGCGCTCGTCTGTCGAGATGATGCCGGCGGGGACGACGGCGCCAGCTGCTGCGGCGGCGGCGGCGGCGGTTGCGTCGGCGGTCGGGGAGGGCTCGGGGCGGCGCGGCGTGAAGAGTGAGGACGCGCTGAGAGGGCCGCAGAGCTCCTGAGCGCTGTCCTGGCAGCGTCGGCACACGCACACGCGGAAGCGGTACTCCGTGTTGCACTGCAGGAGCATCTGGTGGGACGTCTCCTCGCCCTTGTACACCTGGAGGAGGGTCGGGGGTCAGGGGGAGAGGAAGGGAGAGAATGGGAGAGATGAGCAAAGGGGCTGGTTGGTCACACACACTCATCATCAGCTTTTGCTTGAGGGAAAACCTACTTACAAAGCCTTTTAGTCTAAACAGAGCTCGCTCTCTCTCTCTCTCTCTCTCTCTCTCTCTCTCTCTCTCTTCAAATCAAATCAAATGGTGCTTTATTGGCATGAATGAGTAAAGTCATTGTTGCCAAAGCTACAAGTATAACATGTTAATAATCAACTTTACATTAGTATTGATCTCTTTCTTTCTCCCTTGGTATGTGCATGTAACTGTGTGTGTGTGTTGTGTATCAGCTACTGGTACACTGTTATAATATATAACCTACAGCACGGGTCCCCAAATAGTTTGGCCAAATTATGTCAAGCATGCCAAACCAAGGGCCAAAGCATCCAGGATTAAAAACGCATACACCCGCAAACATTTAAAAATGAACACTCACACATATTTCTATATCTGACTCTGACCAAAAACATTTACTGCACCACTGAAAACAAATTAGCAAGATTGTGAATTTAAAACACCTGCCCAAAGTATCATGATACTAAATCATCTTGATAGGCTACTAAAAGGATTCTAGTATAGGGCAAAAACCAAAACATATGCACAGGAATGTACAGGAATGACCAACATAGAACTTAACATTTAAAGAAATCTGAAAATATTGTCAATGTAAGATAGTGGATGTGAAAGCAACCAATACAAAATGACTTAGCCTACTGTGCCACAGTGTGTTCAGAAATAATGAGATTAATAAAGATTTTAGAATGGATACTGTTGAATAGTTTGCTAGGTTCATTGCTAGATTTCATTGTTGCTATACCAAAATCCTTTAACTTTCTATGTTTGATTCTGCTCTTGTTACCTTGCTAGATAGTGTTAGATCACAAGTTATTTAACCGTGGAATTCATCACGTTTACATGTTGGCAAAATGAGATGTTTATTTTGTTCATTCTTTAGCTTGTTTGACTTTTACACACGCACATAGCTGCTATAAAAGGGAACCTTTATAATCAGCTGGAATTCACTAGTTCTTCAAATAAAAGGTAAAACACACACATGTCGGCGGTGGCCACTCACTTGGCTTGCGACCGGATGTGGCCCACGGGCCGCTATTTGGGGAACCCTGATCTACAGTATACTGTATGACACATTTTCTCTATGTAGAAATTTTTTTGTTTACACTCATACTGTACATTCAGATCAAAAAACATAACTGCTTTGTTGTCTACCTCAGAGTTTTTCACATTTTGTGTCTATGTTCTGTGCTGGCTGTCCAGTTCCATCTTACTGAGATGAGCTCAGCTACATACACATAAATATGATTAATTTTCTGTAAGTAGAACACATGATGTTCCCCCCAAAACCAATGACTGACTCATTTTGACCATTTACTGCAGATACAAGTCTGAAAGAGAATTTTCTTTATCACTTATTTTCAGAGCCAGCGCAATTATCTGGATTATAAAAAATAAGCAATGTTCTTTTTAGGTTGTTCAGATACACAGGCACTCAAACTAATACTGAGGCATGCCTTATCCTAAAAGGAAAACATACATTTTTCATTCAGCATGCGGCACTGGTACTGTCAAGAGTAGCAGAATTTGAAAAAAGGCATACTTTTCACCATGGCAGCCAGAGAACTTTTATTTGTCTATCACAATGGTGCCATAACAACACACAGAATGATGTTGTTATGGCATTTCGTTGCTCCTGTTTCTAAAAACTTATCAGCCCCACCAAAACCCCAACATATGACTACAGTAAGTGCTACTCACTGCTGACATGGGCATAACTCACCAGGAGACCAGGAATGTGTTTCAGAAGGAAGAAATATGAAATCCTGGTACCTTTGTGGTGAGGCTGAGGACTAGACGCTCACATCCTCTTTATAAGGCTGTGCAAGTGCTGAGTTCACATGTTGCAGTCACAGACTGTTTATAAGGGCATGCTGGACATGTCTAAGACCAAGTTCTTTGAGGATATTCCTTTGATCTGCAAGCACTAAAGCCACTATCTTCATGGTGTTTTATGGTTTACTAGATGCCAGACTGACAAGTCTTTTATAGCCCCCAAATGTCTCCACAAATCACAAGTGCAAATGATGCAGTAAAAAGTGCACATTAATGTCACTTGCCCCCACAGACCCATGGCAATCAGTGGGTATCTCTATTCAGCAGCACCAATGAGGCATTATTGGGTGTTGTAAAGACTTATGAGAAGAAGTCTCCTTCCTTTTTAGCACAGCCATGGATGTGCAGCCATGGCAGGTTTCTGTGTGAATACTAACTAATGAGGTAGACGGTGATGGATTGCTTGTCTCTACGGAGTGCCATTCCCACAGAGATCGCAGCTGTCACTCCAGTGAAGAGCTTATGGATGGCCCTGTTTTCTCCAGAACTGGCGAGCACAAACACTTCCTAATAGACCCACCGGTGAGATGACATCAGGGACAGCACAAAACGCTAGCAGGTTTTGTGACGCACAATAGAGGGAAGGTACACTGCAGAAGCTACGCAGCGCAGACACAAAACAATGTGGACTTGCACTCACTTCAGAACATGTTCAGTTTCATTTCTGAACTGTTCCAAATTCAAGTTGCGTAAATGAAGTCCCAGTGAGTAGAAGGAGAGAGAGTCTCACCTGCTTGTAGTCCAGCTCTCTCCCGATGAGCATCTGCAAGCTGTAGATGATTGGGTCTCCTCGCATGGGGGGCACTGACTCCCAGCTCACCTCACACACGTTCCCCTCCAGCTGACACACCCTGGGTGCTGGGGGAGCACACACAAATGTCCAAGAAATGAACACACATACATACATACACAAACACGCATGCATTCAAGGTTGCACACACACACACACACACACACACACACACACACACACACACACACACACACACACACACACACACACACACACACACACACACACACACATACACACACACCAACAGAGAATGAGGCACTGGCTCATCACCCTCAACTAGCATTCACAAACTTAACTCAAAAGGTCTAGGAGTATGTGCTGAGATTACCTCTAAGTGTGGGGGGCACAGACTTGGTAGTGGTGAAGCAGTAGGTGTCTGAGTGCGGGCCCTCGCCAGCCTCGCTGACCGCCTGGATCCTGAAGCAGTAGGAACTGGACTCGGCCAGCCGTTGCATCTTGTATGTGTGGCTGGGCCCACGGTAGATGGTCTGGAACCTGGACAAGGGTGCAGGGGGGGGGGGGCATGTAACCTTAGTGCTGGTGGTCAGACTGAGCTGTTCAAATTACAGAATGCAGCAGTCATCACTCATTTAAGATGAGTGACAACAATACAAGCAAAATGCAAACTATTTAGGGTGCATCATTAGGCTGCCTATTTTTGTTGTATCTCATGAATGACTTATAGTGGCGCAAAAAGTGGGTATGCGCTATATGCGGCGCATAGGGGTGCAGCACCATGGGGGGCGCCAAAGCGATGGTAAAAATAATAATAATAATAACTAGATGTACCGCATAGCGGTACAAAATATGACCGCCGCTCAGTCCTGTACATCCGTTCCGCGAAAATAAATCACACTTCAATTTGTCTCCATCTTTTACTCCATCCCCCACTCTTGAAACTTTTGTGTATGCTTGTTTGGCATGCCTGAGTGTGTGTATGCGGCTGCACAGAAAGTAGCCTACTGGTGCTGAAAAGCACTGTAGCATTGTTATAAAACCTTTAAAATCTCTAAACAATCACAGTAGGGCAGTTCATCACAGTTCATCCATTGCAACTGGATTGATGAAAGGTCACTTACACCTGTAGGCTACATTGTATTTGGGAAAAGCAAAAGGTATCAGCATAATGTTATTTATTTATAAACAAAAACATCTCTGTCAGTTCTATGCCGTTTTCAACAGCTATCAAAAACAAAGGTCATTTTTGGATGGATGGATTTTTTGTGAATGTTTCTTCTTCTACATAAGATTTTAGTCATCTTTATGCACAAATTAAGTAACAGTAGTCTGAAACGTTATTATTAATGCACAAATTAAGTAACAGTAGTCTGAAACGAAATGCTGTTTTACATCTAACCAGTGGTGCAAATAACTGACATGTCCAAATGGGCCTTGATGAAATGCGTCGCTAGACTGTTCATGGTCAAGTTGTAATAAAATTCACGCAGCTCCATGAGTCAAGGAAAGCGCGAATGAAGTAGCCACTTCTAAATGTGGGACCCACTACACAGTAGCTTAAGGTGTGTTGCTAAAGCAGCCATAATGAAATGGCCCCCGGGGACGAAACAAAATTTTTCCTTAAAAGTCTAGTGGGGCTACATACCCACCAAATTTCATGTGCACCGGTGTTTCGGTGTCCCGGGTATCGTTGACCAAAAATTCAGGAAGTAGATGACGGAAAAAGAAAAAAAATCATTATAATATGACCGCCGCTAGCGAAGCTAATAATATATTTGGTAATTTGGTATATTCTATATGTAGCTACTGTTGTACGTTTCTAAATCATTTCTGTGCATTTCCTCAATGTTAAATAACATTTTAGAGGACTAACAGGCTAGAGTAGGCGCCCTATCTCATAAGATTCTATCATCGAATTTTGACATAGAAGAGGGAGTGTGGGCGCCGTGAGCGCTGAGTGAGCAGGTACGAGTAGTGAGTTTTCGTCTATGAAAGATGGATACAGCAAAAAAAGCTGTCGGGGGCTAAAAATAGAAAAAGAAAGGGAAAATGAGATGGCATGTCAAGGGATGCGCAAACTGCAAACAGAAATGTCACACTAGCAACAACTCATTACATGTTTCCATTTCATAACAATGAAGACTCCTTGTAATAATTTAATATGTGCTGTCAATGTGGCGCAAACAAAGACTGGAGTTGGATCAGCCTTATCCTTTGTGAGCAACAGCTGACAAAAGGACATTATGAGAACCGTTTAGACTCTCTTAAAGTGAGAATGCAACATTTAACAATACTTCCAAGTTCAAATCGGCAGAATTTCTTAAAAAATAATGATGTGTAATACATTATTGGCCTTTTGTTTTACTTTAGTGTTTGTGTTTTGTGTTTTTTTGGGGGGTGGGGGGGGGGGGGGTAATTTGTTGTTGCATACCCTTCAAAAAATGGGTAGCTGCGCCCCTGAGTGTACTGTTATCATTGCTAGATTACTGAGAGTAGAGAGAGAGAGCGAGAGAGAGAGACAAGACAGAGAGAGAGGGAGTGAGGGAGAAAGAGAGAGAAGCCAGATTCTTTCTATTTGTAAATGTGTACATTTGTGTGTGTGTGTGTGTGTGTGTGTGTGTGTGTGTGTGTGTGTGTGTGTGTGTGTGTGTGTGTGTGTGTGTGAGGTGAGAGAGAGACAGAAAGAGAGAGAGAGAGAGAGAAAGAGAGACAGATTCCAGATTCTGTGTGAGTGTCTATTTGTAAATGTGTATATTTGTGTGAATGTGTGTGTGTGTGTGTGTGCGTGTTCATCAGTCTCCGACAGCCTGTTTGTTTGTTTTGAGTAATGACCCTTGTCTAGACTGGCAAAGGCAGTGTGACCGCCTCATGCCATCTCCATTACTGGCCATGCACCACAGCTGGACATCACTGGTAACCACATGCCAGCTATATAAAACAAACACAGCAGCAAATAAGGCTGCGTAAACAAAAACAAGGGACAGCTGTCTTTTAATGATGCATTTAATAGGAGCCCTGCGGGGTCCTCATTTAGTTAATACTGTAGTTTGATGAGAGACATTTGGCTTGATGAAGTGGATGCAAGAAGCTGACTCCGATAAGTGAGGACACTGGGAAATCCTGTGTATTTAATCTAGGAATAACTAGGAACTAGACTAGGAATAAATGCCATTCACAAGCCTGGAGTGCTCAATATGGGTCCATGTATGCAGCATACAAGTTTACAAAAAATATAACTTTAGCTTATCCAGGCAAATGTAAGAAAAATAATATACAATAATGGATTTTGTATAACACACATTGTGTATAAAAAGTAAGAAAAACTTCAAATAAACCTCAGTTTATATTACACATTAATTTATCATGTCAGAATATACTAAATTTCAGGTACATACTGGTGTCTACAGGCTACTTGCAGCATGCATAAAACCACTCAGTTGTGGGTTGAGGTCCCACAAGGGGCCCAACAGCCCAGTGAATCAGAATCGGTTTGTGCTTTAATCCAAAGGAAGAATGAAGAACACAAATGCATTCCGATGTATAGCCTGCTCCCATTTATTAACTTGTTTACTCCGACAGTGACACTGCCCTATGGAATAGGCTATGCTGTATGTTATTTAGTTACATATTTACATCTTACATAAAACCGCACCAACTGACGTCATTTTAGTACCAAACAAAAATGTACATTTGTTATCATCCAAAAATAGACCCTAGATTGTTGTTAGACCTGAGTTTCCCCTTTAACATTTGAAAATGGAGGTTTGGCAGATAAAAACAGGGCAAAGGGACAGAAAGAAAGAAAGAAAGAAAGAAAGAAAGATAGTTTCTAGACAAACAGTCAAATAGTGACTGGGCCATTTTCCCAAGCTGCACTCTGGCGTTTGATGAAGAATGCACTTCTAAAGACATGGCGACTCTCTATTATATGGAAGAATATTAATGCTATATAAAACCCGAACTGATTCTTTGTCCACTTGAAAACCCGAAAAACTGATTCATTGTCCACTTGAAAACCCGAAAAACTGATTCATTGTCCACTTGAACGTTTTTCACATTTTGTCTCTATTTTCTGTGCTGGCCTGGCTGTCCAGTCCCATTTAACTGAGATTAACTTGTTTTATGTAATTACAGGCAAAAGGGAGGAAAGCTCTATGCATTATTCATTTCCTTTTTGGAGTGTGTGTGTGTGTGTGGGGGGGGGGGGCGGGCATTGTATTTCTTAATTCCTGATTCCTCTGCAGATGATTACAGCAAAAAAGTATTGTTCTAGCTAATATGACTAACGAAGTCCACACATAAACTATAACGATGATGACATAATACATGAAGAATGATATCACAGGGATCTCTTCTAGAGCTATTTTGAGAACGATAAAAAGGTGACAGCCAATCAGAATCTATCAAATTTTAGACATCACATTCATCAACACCAGGAGAGACTTTTATCGTTGGACAGTGTGGACGCTTTTATTGTTATAGTTATAGTTCTCTTTATAGTTCTGTTTATAGTTATAATTCCTGGTGTGAACGGCACTTAACATTTTATCATGTCCGTGACCTGAAGATAAGGGCACAATCATTGTTACGTAACGTTGCAGAAACACGCGTAAAATGTTAGTAGGCTACATTATGTGCATTATCAACTGCTAGAGAACTTCATTTTGAAGCATGGAG
>NC_055957.1:32510731-32533231 GCF_018492685.1 Alosa sapidissima | reverse complement strand
CACTAGACGATGAATGCATTTATTTATGTTGTAAGACATGTAAAATAAATGAATGACACCGGCACTACGCACAAATTAATTTAAACTTACACGCACTTCCCTTATAACTTCTGACTAGGTAATGTCATGCGATGACATCATCAATACGCAATTATGCGATTTCGCTGTTCAAACGAACTCGCAAGGGCTATGGTTTCAGATTTTTCCACCCTGGGACCAGGTTTCAGAAAAGTGCGGTTTCGGGCAGTGCGTTTACAGGATTCGTTTGGGCGATCGGCCAAGACGATGCAAAACCTGTGCGTTTAACCCAAAAAGCGTCTCCGTATGGACGGGGCCTCAGGGTTCTTCAGACGTGCTTCAATTTAAACTAAGCAAGAAGGTTCATCATAAACTCTTTCTAGGCCCTATGTCATAGACCCCAACCCTCCCATCTAAAAGAATAATCTTTTAACATCTGTCTGTCTAGTGTACAACACAATATCTGCTAACTAACTACATGACCATGCAGCTTCCAAACTACCAAACCTGTTTCAGCAGCTGTTCAGAGTCTACACTGAGAACAAGCTTGCTGACTTCCAGGTGACCGAGGTGGGGAAAAACATACAGCTCACATACCCCATTCACTAAGCTACAGGGCTTGTATTCAATATCAACATGTTGTGTGTATGCCTTTCTTTTATTTGAGATAATTGATTGCTTGTGTGTGTGTGTGTGTGTGTGTGTGTGTGTGTGTGTGTGTGTGTGTGTGTGTTTTAGATAAAGACTACAGATACTGCATGCAGAGGACAAACCATAACATTGTGACTCATCATATAGACCCTATCCTGCATGTGACAAATAAAATCCTTGCATCTCTGTATCCCAGACATACCGCCCTAAAAGCAACACAGTGCAGTTTCTTTATCTTAACATAACAACTTCACACTCACTCTGATGCTACACTGACTTGTAATACTGAGAATGAAGTCTTGTGACATTGCCAAAGCAGGCACGGAGCGCTTCATATTGCACTCTGTAACGTTGTTGATCGGGTAGGATCATAATCATGATTAAGTCGAATTTTAACTTGGTATCGCTTTACTGGCATTGAGTATTAACACCAAGGAGTACATCAACCCTTTCTTTGTGTTAATTTAGCTTTTGAAGAGTGAAGAGTGAAACATCTATCAGTGAAATGTATTTTCTCAAAATCTAAGTGGCAATCTCGGGAGTCGGGACACATACAGTGATGTCAGTTTAAGCTGAAGAGGGCGAAGACTGAGAAAAAGTAAGTGTCAGACTGTTTGTGCTGCACCAGCACCAGAAATATCCCCTTTAAGTGTCTCCAGTGTCAGGATGAGACTGAGGGCATCATTAAAAGGCAACAAGAAGGAAAAAAGCAGATCTGCGAATGGAATGCTTTCCTGTCTGACATTTGCACAGCACACCAAAACAGGAGCTGCCCTTTCTACAGATTACATTAGGCACGGCTGCTGTAATGATGGGAGAAGATTATTGATTGATCAACATTTTAGTCCAAAAGAGGGTTGCTGTATATGCCGACCTGCCCAACACCCCGTACCAGGGCCTCAGGGTTGGGAAGGTCACTTTTAGAATGCAGTAGGCTACATATTACTAGCTACCCGGTTAAAAATGCATCCAGCACTTCATCAAAGTAATGTAACTTATTACATTTTACTACTTTTATTGATTATTTTCTGATTGGCATAGAGGCAGAACAAATTGTAAAAAGAGATTCAGTTTTAAAAACACTTGCAAAAGTTGCAAAAAGATGCCAAGCAACATTATGAACATCATATACTACATACCGTATTTTCCGGACAATAAGTCACACTTTTTTTCATAGTTTGGCCGGTCCTGCGACTCAGGTGCAACATATATATATATTTATATATATGTTTTTTTCCTCTTAATGAAATTTTTTTTGACTAGTGCGACTTATACTCCGGTGCGACTTATAGTCCGGAAAATACGGTATTAACTGTACATTATGAATATCATATACTACATATTAGCTGAGTTTTTCTGAAAATAAACAACTTGGATGTAACCTGTTTGTAATCACCAAGATTCTGATTGCAAACACTGAATTGATTAGAGTTACATTTATTTAGTAATTTAATGATTTAAATCCACAACATGTGAGGAGTTCCTCCCCAACCCCACAGGGCCTATAATAAAGGAGAGACAGCATTCAGGCAAGATCTGAGAAGATGCTTCAACATTTCTGGTCATGTTGAGTAACCTTTTGCCAAATTTTGCTTTGATGTGACCATCTGAGAATGCCTGAGCAGGGGTGAGGATATCCTTCTCAATTTCAGTGATTCAGTGATTTCAGTGCCACCTGTGGTCACTCTATACAAAACACAATGATCTCAATGGGGCATTTTGCCCATGTTCAGGGTGCAAAATAAAAAAGAAAGATTTGCATTAGACAGGTCAAATGTGGTGTTTTTAAAAAGAAAAGATCATGGAGAATAAATATATATATATAAAGAAACGTTGAATACAAATATGTTGAATACAATTGAATGTTGAATGTTGAATTATATGTTGAATGTTGAATTATGTCTACTGAAGGCCTAAACAGAGGCCAAGCCAAAAACTCCAATAAAATATTTTGATCAACTTTGAGTGACAGCTATAACCATGCAGGATCATCCAGACCAAATGTGACAATTTTGCTACATACTAGTCCTATTTATATACCAGCATGTAAAATTTGAGCCTCCTATATAGTTTAGTTCTTGTGCTATGGGCTTGTGAATTTTGACAAAAAAAGAGGCCAAACAAAATCGACACCCCCCTCCCCCTGTAAAACTGGCTGTATCTTGGAAAGTATTGATCTTACATAAAAGTAATTTCACAGTGTGTCTCCTGAGTAACACAGGTACTGTACACCTGGTAATTTTTTCTGAAATTGTGCGTGGGCCCTGGTTGAATTGACATGGAATTACCCTTTGCCAATTGTAATAATTCAATATCTGTTGATTTTACATACATTTTACATACATACATTTAATGTATGCATATAGTGGAGTCTTAAATATAAATGGCTAGGATTCCCTTCTGGTTTTCTCAGAGAGTTGTGCACATAAGCAATAAAACTAGTGACTTACTGCAGATGTACTGCCTAAAAGTATGAAATGTATTGAGTGTACCGGTGTACATTTTACAATCGGATTTAAGACATTTGTAGTCATGAATCAATAGATCTTTTTTTCAGAAACTGCAATGAATCATAAAGATTAAACCCTGATACATCAAACATTGTGAATTCATGAACTATACTGATTCTATATTCCTCCTAAGACATGTATGCTATAGAGATACAACATTATCAGTGTTCAGCTTCTCCCACTATTAATATGGAGTATAAGCAACAAAAGACTCTTTATGCACCAAAAGTGACCGACTGCATCTGGAGACTAAACCCCCTGCAGTCTCAATCTACCACAAGACATAAACAAAATCATGCTTCACAGATAGCCCTCTGCCAAATTACGTAACAAGCAAGTTTGACAATAGCAATGACAGTGGACACAAGCAGAGCGGGCAAGAAATAAGGACACTCATGAAATGAGAACACACAATAACATACACATACAAACGTTTAGAAAGAGCAAGGGAGAGAGAGAGAGAGTGAGGAACAGAGAGAGAGAGGAACAAAGGGAGTGGTGTGTGTGCGTGTGTATATGTGTGTTTGTGTGTGTGTGTGTGTGTGTATATATATGTGTGTGTATGTGTGTGTGTGTGTGTGCGTGTGTGTGTGTGTGTGTGTTTGTAAGCAGTGTCCTCACCTGTACTCTGTGTCCGGCTGCAGTTGCTGGATGACATGGGAGGTGGCGCTGCCGTCCAGGCTGACGGTCCTGTCCCCCAGGTGCAGCGCGTAGCTGCCGATCTCCGCCCCGTTGCAGCAGGGCTCGTCCCAGCGCAGGGCCAGGCAGCTGGAAGGCCAGTAGTCCCCGCTGCAGTCCCCAGCTGGACCCTGCTCCAGCACGCACAGCCCTGACACCACCTCCGGGGCGCTGGCCGGCGTCTGGCAGCTCACCGCCTCGCTGTAGGGGCCCACACCCGCCTGGTTGGCCGCCTGGAGGACACACACACCAAGGATCGGAGCTAAACACACTCATCAGGGCTGTGGCCTTTCAGAACTGGGGCCCTATTTAATAGCATTGTTAGCTCTTTTTTGGCTGCTATGGTGGTTTTGCTTGAGTGCTCTGACAATGATTCAACCACTTACTGTTGCATGAGATGCATGTGTCACACACATCAATGTCACAATTCACATGAATCACACAAATCCATTCTTCATCGGCAGCATCGAAATCTAGAGACTTTGGGCTGTATTTTGGGCACCAGAGCATGGCGTAAAGTTCGTTTTCCACCCGCGCAAAGTTTAATTCGGTATTTTGCACGTTTATTTTTTAAACATTGCGCCCAGGCGTGTGGCAATTAACAACCTAGGGAGGGGCCTGGCGCATTGTCTAAAAATCGCTATCATACACCACCTAAACCTGGTCAGAAGTCAATGGCGAGTTGTTCATATGCTATTTTAAGAGCGCATGTCAACAGTCATATTGGCAGGTGCACGCACCATCCTTCTATCATTCATGAACGCACACCAGCGCACGTCCATGCAAAGCATTACAAATTGCACGATTACAATAGGAAACATAATTAGAATAAAGATATTACGAAATACTGTACATCTCATGATGAGTAGTTATTCACCATCATTTGCAAATTGGTAATGACGGTTAAAAGTGATTAGGGGAGAGGCGAGAGACACGTATGGAGCACAGCTGAAGACGCACTGTCACGAGATATAAGCAACTCTGCAGGATAAATGTTGTTTTATTCAGTCATTTGAGCAATATTAGGGTAAGTGTTGCTTTTTCCAGCCTATGTTTTCGGTGGTAACCCATTGTCAGTCAATAGTGAAAGTAACTGCATGTAACTGTCTTGTCGTTGACTGACTCCTTGGTGAAGTTAGTTTCACTTTGCCAATGAGTTCAAATAATAGACGAGTGGAAATGCGTGAAGGCTATGCTAGGTTTTAGTAAAGCATGGTTTAAGAATGACTATTCCATACGGTCTCGCAAGCAGCCTCCTTCAAATGCGCCGTTGAATGCCAAAATACCGATGCATTTATTTGACATATCGCGCGTTGCACCGTTAAAGGGAATGACAGATGTCATTCTCATTGGTTTAAAATGATGTTACGCCCCAAACACACCCATATGACTGGTTAAAAAACCTAGGAACACCTTGTTGCGCCATGCGCTCCACGTTTGATAACGAAACCCCTCCCAATGTGAACTGGACATCCTACTAAATTTGAATAGACTTTTGACAAGTGACGATGCACTTTAGAATGTCATGATAGGACCCTATAATGTCATGATAGGGCCCTTGATCTTTGTTTCTAGTGATGGGGGACAACAATTCATTGTACGGTACTTATTTGAAGGCCTGCCAACACTTGTTGTCACAGTGGGAGGTAAATCGTGGTGGCAAACTGGCCTAGCTGGACCTAGCTGGGTGGCCAACGAGTAGTGGTGAACAGCTGGCTCAGCACACAGCCATTCCAGCATCTGCAGAGCTGGGTTCACTTCCTTAGCCCCACAGGGAGCAATAGGAGGCACATGAGGTTCAGAAGTAGCAGCCACTTGAACTCCTGCTCTCTGAGACAAAGCACTTCAGTCTGACAGATACTTGTAGTTCTGACAAGCACTTAGGCGCTCCTGAGAATCCTCCCACGTCTAACGTCTTCCACGCAGGTAGCCCATTACCTTTTCCAGAGAGCGCTTCAGAGAGAGGCGACTGATCTGACTAATAGGATTGATCCTTCCTTTTATTCCTGACAACTGACAAAGATCGTTGAACTCCTTACCAGTGGAGCAGCACTGATCTGTAATTTCAGAACTTCAGAAAAAATAGAGGCGATAGCAAGAGGAAGAGGTAATTAGCGGCAAGCACTGATGAGCAGTTAGCGTGAGTGGCAGCGGTGGGCCATGCAATTAATCAAATAAATCAATTATGACTTCTGACAATTATGCAAACAACATAACTGAAATATTATTTTGTGGCATTCAGTGCTCTAGTTTTGTCTTGAATTATAAATCCATTTGTTTTTCAGTTGAATGATACTTAAAATCTCATTTAATTCAGTGTCAATTTTTTAAAAGGTTAGGAAAATTTCCAAAATCACTGAGTAATCATGATGTCAATACTGACCAAATTATCATGAGGGAGGGAGTGAGTGAGTGAGTGAGTGAGTGAGTAAAGAGTGAGTAAGTGAGTGAGTGAGTGAAAGACTGAGTGAGTGAGTGAGTGAGTGAGTGAGTGAGTAAAGAGTGAGTATGTGAGTGAGTGAAAGACTGAGTGAGTGAGTGAGTAAAGAGTGAGTGAGTGAGTGAGTAAATGGGTGAGTGAGTGAGTGCTGGTGCAGTATCTGCAGTCTGCAGCAGCAGTGTGTGGCGGGGGCCAGGTGAGTGGTTACCTGCAGTCTGCAGCAGTAGTGTGTGGCGGGGGCCAGGTGAGTGGTTACCTGCAGTCTGCAGCAGTAGTGTGTGGCGGGGGCCAGGTCGGAGATGTCACACTGGGTGCCGCTGCCGCAGTAGATCATCTCCATGGGCTCCTCGTCACGGCCCCACTCCAGACGGTACTCAGAGATGTCCGCACCTGAGGTCTCTGGACTCTGGAGCACACACACACACACGCACATACACAAGTGCACACACACACACACACACACACACACACACACACACATACACAAGCACAGACACACACATGCAAACACACACACACACACACACACACACACACACACACACACACACACACACACACACACACACACATGCAAACACACACACAGCAGACTGTTAGAAGGGTAATAATTAGAGTAGTATTGTCAGAGTGCCTCTCCACTAAACCTTTGGTATTGAGGTTTATGGTTTGGATTATAGAGGTGACTTGTCACTTTGTTCATATTCAATGTGTTCAGAGAAGCAGAGACTCTGAGGCCACTGAACAACCCAAAAGTTTTCTGATGGATTTGTCAATCAGCAGGAATCCCTACAGGACTTTAACATCCTCTTTTAAAAGCTTGCTCTGACTATCAAAAAAAATCTTAATTTGATTTTCGAAACAGTACTAAAGGCCAAGTCTTCAAAAGAATGTAAGAGTGCTTTAGATAGGACATTTTAGGCAGCCTTATGCTTTTGTGTTCATCTGACTTCTTTGTGAGCCACTAAGTACTGTTGTTACAGTACATGTAATGCACTGTGTATTGTGTTATGTGAAAAGGACTGTCATGGAAATGACACCCAGTTCTTTAGCATGTGTTTATGTTAAGTTACAGTGCTGAGTGATGATGAATCATCATCAAACAAATGAATGCTATTGTTTCAATTGTTTTGTCTATCAGTGGTGTTATACCAGGGAGTGCTAATTTGGCAAGTGAACAAACAGAAACACACAACGGATCTGTGTGTCAACAAGGCAAGGCAAGCATCAAGACAAACACATTAGTCAGGATGCTTTGATGAGAAGCTTTGTAGATGAGATGCTTTTGTTGATGACCTAGTTGGTTGCTAAGTTTTGTTGACGAGCTTGTTTTAGTTACATATTGTATATAATCATCAATTTGGTCAGACGTACCTCCCAGCTCACCATGACACCCGTGCTGGACGTGAGGGTGAGAGTTGGCGCCCCACACTGCCCTGGAGGTCCTGCGGCAGTCGTCACCTCCGTGGCTTCAGAGAAAGGTCCATACTGTGGAGGGAGGGGGAGGCCATTAAAACATATTACTGGTACATTGTTTGACATGCACTGTAGATGGTACAAAGCACTTGTGTATTGCGCTATGCTACATCAAATAAATTGATGCTTGTTTATGCTTATATTTGTTGACAGTGGAAAAAGCCGAGCCAGCTTCAGGCTTTGACTCCAGACGATGGTGTGCTAATCCACAAAGCAAGGCTTCACAATATCTTATTAAGGAGGAGCAGGAGAGGAGAACAACAAACAGCAGCGGCTGGAAAAGAGATAGGTCTCAAATCCCACAGCAACTCTGCTTATCGGTTTAGGACCCAGCGCTGAAAACAAACACCCATCCAGAATAAACACAGCTGTGATGAGGTAGACAGGCGCGTGGTGCAGCAGTCAGGTGCACCTGCTCTGAATGCAGGAGTGGAGTCTGGCACGGGGGACGGTGCCTTCCTGTAGGTGTGCTACATTAGTTAACACAAGTGCCAAAGCACGGGGGATGGGTGCCTTCCTGTAGGTGTGCTACATTAGTTAACACAAGTGCCAAAGGCCGTGTTCTTGGACCACGTTCCAGCTAGGAGCAGGTCCAGAGTTTAATGTATCTAAATGTGTTTCATTTGGACTTGTGTGAACCACTTGGGACCGTCCAAAACGCTGTGCTCATCAACGCAGTGTGTTTTCATACTAACTTGCTAGCTTAGCATTGTCTGGGCCCTATCTTGCACCCTGGCGCATGGCGTAAAACTCGCTTTCCACCTGGCGCAAAGTTTACTTTCTTATTTTCCACGTTTATTAACAATGCGCCCAGGGGTGTGGCAATTAACAACCTAGGGAGCGGCCTAGCGCATTGTCTAAAAATCGCTATTGTACACCTGGTCAGAAGTCTATGGCGATTTGTTTATATGTTATTTTAAGAGCGCATTGTCAACAGTCATATTGGCGGGTGCACGCACCGTCCTTCTATCATCCATGAACGCACACCAGTGCACGTCCATGCAAAACATTACAAATTGCAGGATTACAATGGGAATCATAATTAGAATAAAGATATTACGAAATACTGTACATCTCATGATGAGTAGTTATTCACCATCATTTGCAAATTGGTAATGATATGACAGTTAAAAGTGATTAGGGGAGAGGTGAGAGACACGTATGGAGCACAGCTGAAGACGCACTGTCACGAGATAGAAGCAACTCCTCTGCAGGATAAATGTTGTTTTATTCAGTCATTTGAGCAATATTAGAGTAAGTGTTGCTTTTTCCAGCCTATGTTTTCGATGGTAACCCATTGTCAGTCAATAGTGAAAGTAACTTACTGCATGTAACTGTCTTGTCGTTGACTGACACCATGGTGAAGTTAGTTTCACTTTGCCAATGAGTTTGATAGATAGATAGATAGATAGATAGATAGATAGATAGATAGATAGATACTTAACTTTAACTGATGTTATGCCCCAAACACACCCATGACTGATTAAGAAACCTAGGAACACCTTGTTGCGCCATGCGCTCAACGTTTGATAACGAAAACACTCCCAATGTGGACTGGACATCCTACTAAATTTGAATAAGCTTTTGACGAGTGACGTGTCATGATAGGGCCCTTAGTGTTATACCTTTATAACTACCTGATTTTACATATATTCATTTTCTATAGCTTTTTACACTTGTATGTATATTTTCATTTGACTTTCTGCTTACTGCAGAGTTAGAACTATGAGCAGCAGTCCGAGGCCAGAGGAAAGAGAGTGTGTGAAACGGCAAGGCAGGGCACAGCGTGTGTGTGTTGTGTGTGTGGCATCTGGCATGTGTGTAATATGAGGAGCTCACCCCAGCCTCGTTGGCAGCGCGCAGGCGGAAGCTGTAGGTGGCGCCGGGGAGCAGGCTGCCCACTGTGCACTCCAGCTCCGGGCCATAGTAGACCTCTGCAGGCTCCACCCCCTCGCCCTCACCTCCGCTCATCACCAGACTGTACTCGGTCACTTCGCAAGAGCCCTCAGAGGACAGACACTCTGGGAGAGAGAGAGCGAGAGAGAGAGAGATGAGTGACTGTTTAAGGGGGTTGTTTGTGGAGGGGGATACTGGATCTGCTGTAAAATTTAAAATGTAAAATGTGTGGTAAAATGTGTGGCTCAGAATAATGTAAGTGTAATGTGGAGTAATTGGATGATGACAAAATCATGTCAGGTCATAAATTCACCAACACATTTTGGGATGCTGTCTCTGCATTTCTGTTGCTAGCGCTATCCTTGGTCTGCACTGATTTGCATCGTGTGTGTAAAAGTGTAGAAATATTGCTGATGCCTCTTTTAGAGTCACTGTATTTTCTGTATTCATTTCTGAATGCAAATGAAACTGAAGGCAGCACATCTATCCTGTCTCTGCACTTCCTGCTGCAAAGCTCCGATCCACTTTGCTTACCTATGCCATATGTCTTTGATAACAGAAGCAAACACACAAACAAAAAAAACCTAACAAACAAACAACAAAGAAATGGGCTGTAAATCTGTAAACCGCTGGTGAAGGCACACACATCAGAGCTGCCCTGCTCCCAGATGCCTGAAGGTTTTCCTCCACAACTGGTCAGTTCTAAATACAACTGCAAACAATCACCAAGACGCACTGTGATCCGATCACTCAAACCACTTGCCGAGGTGGCCTGAGAAGCAATTGACCACTTATCTTTTGTGGTGAATGCGTTCTGGTGCGTCCCAGGCAATGGGAGTTATAATGAATGTGACATTGGCAATAGTGGAATCTAAACACAAGTGGTCAGCAACATCTCTGGCTGTACACCTTGAATATGTGTCTAAACAGCGATGTTTCTCGGCTGACCACTTGTGATTGGATCATCCGAGATGCATACTAAAACCAGATGTCAACAGGCCCATAGCTGTCGTTACTGTTGTCAATGGGCCTTGACTCTTACAGACCCACTCACAGGCCTCTGAACTGCCTACTGCTGTGGAAACGTAGGAGTGTGTTGTGGTGGTGACGCCTGAGTCATCTCTGCAGACCCACATCACAACAATTAAAACCAATTACAGACAAAGATGGAAAACCATTTATATTGTGTGGGTGCTGGGGGTGAGTTGGTAGTGGGCCTTCTGGGTTGTTCTGCTAAATCAGTGTTAGGTGTGTGTGTGTGTGTGTGTGTGTGTGCGTGCGTGCGTGCATTGGTGTGTACGTGTTTGTGTGTGGGGGTGTATGATTGAGAAATTGTTCAACATTTTCTGAAAGGTTCTGGAGTAGATGATGCACCTGATAGCCTGATGAGCTCAGAGCTCTTAAAGCTGCAGTCTGCCGTTGTGATTGGGTGGGTGTATGCATGTCTGACTGAACGAGCTGGTGCTGAGGCGTTTCAGCAGGTAAACACTTACCCCATTGTAACTGCACTTCCTTGTGCTTGGCTTTGCCCACGACGCGTGGAGCCTGGCAGGGTCCTGGAGCCACACTTAACGTGCGGACCGGCACACTCTCAGAACACTGTGCGCGCGCACACACACACACACACACACACACACAGCAAGAAGAGGACAGTGACACAGCAATTCAATTCAACACCATCTTCATCTAAGACAAGCACACAGAGAGAGTACCCACACAACCCTGCCATGCATATCCCACAATGCACTTGGTCTGAGAGGAACCTACCGGGCTGTGTCCTCCGGTGCTGATACTGCAGATACGCAGTCTGTACAAAGTGCCAGGTTTCAAGTGATCGCACTCACACTCCGTGGCCGGCCCACTGTAAGCAATGTCCCACTGGTTGGCTGGGAGACACACACGGATCAAAGGTTACTCATGTAAGCCCTGATACCGGACCTGTGCTTGTCCTCAGAATCTCTAACAGTGAGGTGTCCTTGATCACCACTCCTAGTGTTTGTCTAGGACTTTCTACCTAAGCAAGGCCAGATTCTAAACTAGACCCAGCGAACAACAACCCTATAGACAACTTAACCATTGTTTGGGGCTGAGGGCCAGATGTACAAAGAAGGCGCCAATACCAAGTTTTTCTATGAGCAGAAAGCGGACGCTGTGCTTTGCCATATTGCATGGAATTTACTTAGCTGTCACTTCAATACGTAACAGCGCTCATATAACATTAGAAAGGCAAACAAAAGTTAAGGCTGCTTTTGACATAGTACAATGAGGAAAACACAAATTTCTCTAATTGACGCATTTAACCACAATTTGGATTACACCTGCCTTTAAGGCGGAAGTTTTTCACTGCAAAACAAACGTGATCTGTTTTCATACATATGGCAGAATGCCTAGCTATCAGCACTTCTCCTCCCCTGTATTTGCGCGATACTCCAACTTTTTCCTCGCCCTCCCATAAATGCATAGCATCAGTAGGAAGAGTGCAGATAGCCATTCTGTACTCCAGTGGCACGAAAAATGCGCCTTGATCCACGTACGATCAGTTTTGTACATCCGATGCCATGCTTTAATGTGCAAAAAGCGACAGAAACAGGCAGTAATTTGCCTGTAATTGCCTGAGTGTCCTGATATGGTTATAGTACAGTGATAATCATCAGGGCTTTGAGTTGAGTTTGGTTGTTGATACACATGTGATGTGTTGAGACACATGGGAAGAAGTGTGTCTCACCCTCAGAACTGCCTTCTGAAATCTCCAAGAGGTATGTCAAGATTTCTGAGCCACCGTTATCTTGTGGAGGATCTACAATAAAAATAAAAGGTTCAGCGTATGTTTCTTTGTGTTTGAGTATGAATATGTGCAAGGCAAGCTACTTAAAATACCAGGCAGTTTCACGGGCATACACACACACACACGCGCACACGCACACACGCACGAACGCACACACACACACACACAGACATGTGATGTAGAAATGTATTGCAGTAGGTGAGCTTGCCGCAATAAATTGCTGTTTCCGCTCACAAAGACTCTTCTCTCCATAACTTTTTTCCAATTTGATTTTCTGATTAAATAGTATTTCTAATTTCAGAAATGGAACGTGCAGGATTTACACAAACACACACACACACACACACACACACACACACACACACATGCACACAGACTTCTCTCGCTCTCTTCTTCTGAAGTGTGTCCTCATCATACCCCATTTCACTGTGAAGCTGTAAGGTGTGATGGCTCCCTTCACACAGGGCTTTGATGGGGGGCCAGGTTTGTCTGGGCTCGTGGTGCACACCAGAACCTCACTGGGGCTACTGCGGCCCTCCACGTTAGACGCAATCAGCTGTGATAGAGACAGAGAGGGAGGGAGTGAGAGAGACAAGAGAATGAGATTCTGTGTAAACACCACAAACCTAGCTCATTGTAGATCAAAGACTAGCACACACATGAAAAGCTGTATGGGTGGGACATTGTGAAGGACCTGGATACATCAACCAAATTTGCCCAGAGTGGTGACATAACACGCTTGTTTTTGTTTTCCACCCCACAGCGTATTTAAAAAGCTTCAATTAGTCCTCCGTCACCGCATCAATAAGTGGCTCCCTTGCTATGAATAAATAATGCAACCCACGGGTCCACGCGTTGGGTCAGTGTGTAAAGCAAAAAAGAAAAACTAGTGCAAAAGTAAGGTAAGGCAGAAGCAGCCTCTCCTGTGGTGGTCAGCGTATGTCCAATCACTCACCAGTAGTGAGCAGAGGAGAGCACTCGACGGGGGGTGGAGATGAGAGGTTAAAACAACACAGAGCCATGACCACTTAACTGTGCACCCCTCCCCTCTTTGTTGATAATAAAGGGCCATGAGCATATTCGTGGAACGCAGCCATGGAGTGCTTGTGTCAGTGTGACGTTGATTAAGTTATGCAACAACGCCTCCTCAACACCACCACATACACACACATCCATCCCCCTCTTACACACAAACACACTGTGTGTGTGTGACACACACACACACACACACACACACACACACACACACACACACACACACACACACGTAAGCAGAGCAGTTACAGCTGTGATGGGAGTGACATTTTAGCATCGGTCTAACCCTTTTCTGACGCCTGTAGTACACCTATCAGAAGCCCCCCACCCCCCACCCCACACACACACACACACACAGAGAAAGACACATACACATACACACTTCACACAGCATAATGACATGCCTCAATTCACATTCACTTTCCTCCCACACACCTCCCCTCCCATTTAGAGATAGAGAAAGAGAAAGAAGTGATTTCAGCAGTGCTGAAAGACTTTATCCCGATATTGAACGATAGCTCTATTACGCTGTTTGTCCAGGACAGAAAATGACTTGTAATGACAGCTTCATGTCCATACCCATGGCGATGCGTAATCAGTGGGTCAGACAGGGATCCCATGGACCAGCAGCAAGTGGCAGGTTTTTCTATTGTTTGCTATGGTTTGGAAGCAGGACAGTTGACAACCCAGCGTTACGCAAGCAATCAAGAAGCTAAGCGGTGAACTTGGTTCAACTTTCTGAACAAAACGCTAGGCTCATCAATGTCAGTTTGATGTATCCTAGGAACACAAAGGACAATTGGACCAATCAAAGCCATAAAAGCCATTCTTTATAGGGATGGGACATTTCTTTCCATTGTACAGAAATGAGACAGAGTGATGACATCACTTACGATAAATGAATGTAATTATGATGGTCTGACTGAGCATTGTGTTACAATTTGCCATTGCTGCTTTATCTCCTGCTGATCCCCGCCTTTGGGTTTGAGAAGTCTGTAATCACCAGGAATGCCCTATGTGTCTTACCCTGAATTTATACTGTGTGCTCCTCTTCAGCCCCTCAACAGTACAGGTCAAGTTTTCTCCAGTGTACTTTGGGTGAAACTCTGTTCCCTGTGGGAGGACAGGACGAACAAACACACTGGTCATCTGAAATGCTCGCTATAGTGTACACACATATTACACCTCAAACACACACACACACACACACACACGGGTAAGAACACTTATCATTATTTCACATAATATAGGCTATACTACACCCAGACATGTTTACAGTTATACACATATGCAAGACAAATAATGACCAAACTAATGCTAATGTTGAATTGAAGGTGGAGCCTACCATTCTGATCAAATGTTCATGATATTTGAGCTGAACAGCCAATACATTTTCTCGTGGCCAAAACGTAACCTAACTTAGTGAGAGCGTGGTGGCTCTCATATCTAACGTGACGGAGGTGAGGAGAGTGGCACTCCAGAGGGGGCAGCGGTGCGGGGCAGTGCCTGACTGGCCAGTAGACGGGGCACTCACGTGGTTCTCCTCCTGGATCTCCAGCGTGTAGGTGATGTGCTCCTCGGCCGAGCAGCCGTCGGGCCGAGTCCACTCCAGCGTGATCCACGTGATACCGGCTCGCACCAGCCGGGGAGCCAGGGGCAGGTGGGGCAGGCTTCCAGTCGTGTAGAACACCACCTCTGGACTGAAACCACTGCAAGACACACACACACACACACACACAATTCAATTCACAATTCAATTCAATTTAAAAAAAACTTTATTTATCCCCGAGTGGCAATTTCCCCATGCAGGCATGTGAGATATAAGACATAACACAACATATAAGACAAGACAAAAGAGAGAACAGGACAGACAGGGGTTAGTCCCAGGAGATGGAGGAGGAGGGGGCTGGGAGCATTAGAGTTCAAAAGCCAAATAGCCTCAAAAGTAAAGGTAGCCTTCCTCCTGTCACACACACACACACACACACACACACACACACACACACACACACACACACACACACACACATACGCAGACACACATGCACGCACGCACGCACGCACGCACGCACGCCCACACACGCACACATGCACACACACACACACACACACACACACACACACACACACACACACACACACACACACATTCCCATTTACTTTACAGCCCCACATTTACTACTACCACACTGCCAACTCAACCATTTTGCCTCCGTTTTCAAGTTAAATCAATGATTGAAGTAACTTTTTGTGACTTGTGCAACTTGTGCACAACTTGCGTGAAAAACAATTTCCAAACAGTGTTAAGTGAGAGCTCTTTCACAATTCAAGCTAAAAGTTCTAGTATAAGACAAATATCCTTCACGCTGATCGCTGGCCTTTCAGCTTTACAGGGAACCGTTCCACCAGGTATGAAAATAGACACTCCAACAGAGACAAGTCGCGGAAATTGAAATGGCAGTCTCCACAAACTTAAATGCCAAAACTTTACTTTACTCTAAAGCGCCATCCTTATATAAATGGTCCTGTGGAGCTGCTGCCTCAATGGTTTCCATCTTAATGAGCCCTGCGGATGCACTAACGGAGGAATTCATCTCCACTTACACTCACACACTGAGACACAGGCCCTTTGCACCTCTGTGACAAACCTACGCCACCGCGTATAAATCCTTGCGGCCAGGATATTGCCTGGAGATTGCTTTTCTATTTCTCTCAGAGGAGCCCAAACGTAATCTATTACAGAAAGACGTCCCGTTTGCTGTGAGTTTACAAGCCAATGTCATTTCCTCCACTGCGAGAGCTTGTGCACGTTTCGTCTCAAGCTGGGACAACTTTAATGGGACTCTGTCATTGATGGGGCTAATAAAAACAGCTGACGGTCTCTGGCAGGAGAGGACGACACACTACCATTGGCCCTTGCTTTCTCCACTATGCTATTTCACCTCCGATTTGGCATCTGTCCTCATTTTTAAGAGGGGGAAAGGGGGAGAGTTATATGGAGAGAGAGAGAGAGAGAGAGAGAAAAAAAGGAGAGAGAGGGAGGAGAAGAGGGAGAGATAGAGATGGGTCTGCATTCTAAGCTAATGAAATGAAGTGTAGTAACTCTCCCAGAGGCACTATGGAGAGGGAGGAGAGGCAAGGAGAGGAGAGGGGGTTGAAACTTCCCCTCTGAAACCCCATCGCGGTGCTCATCTTAAATCAAGGTGACTTCCCTGCTCCTCTCCTCCATTAAATAGTGAGAAATGATGACATTACAGGATCATTCACTGAAAATGGTTCAATATTTTCAGGTGACAAGACACCTGGTCTTATTCAAATAGCCCCACACAGAAACCTACGGCATGGCTTTTGTCAGTAAATGCTCCTAACTGGATTTAGTGGTTGATTGCTTGTCACCAGGGTCCTCTGCAGATCAGTGAGGTCACCTACCTCATGCCAATGTCATTCCGTGCAGCCACGCGAAACGTGTAGGCCATGGCAGGACACAGGCGAGTCAGTTTACAGTGCCGCTGGCTCCCAAAGTAGCATTCTCTGAACATGTTGTTCCTCTTGCCCTGCAAAGAATGGACCATAGTGGACCAACAGGTGAGGATAATAACCAAAACTGAAGGCAAATCTACTCAGGATCAAACTGTTTGGTAACTGTCCTGCAGTCTCTTGTGAGAATTAAAAATATTCTGTTTTTTACAAAACACAGAGTTCAGCTTTTTTTTTTTTTTAAAAACAAAAAAAAACTGAACTCATGAAATGCACATTGTCATTGTAATGCACTAGGAAGACTCAATACTTGTTCAGCTACTACAAATAATAGTATTCTCCATGAACTCTCTACATTCTGCTGGCTTGTCTACTTGAGACTGAGATCAATATACAATGATGTTATTCATTCAGTAAAGGCTCTCCAGATCCCCTGAGCTTGTATCAGAACACACCATTCATTGCTTTACCATCTCTCCACAATATAAGGAGAAAATAAACTTCCACAATAGGCTAGCACAGAGATTCTTTCTCTTTTCTCTTTATTTAAGTGAACTTTCAGCCCGCTCCACTCCACTCGTGTCAGTGTTGGCCCTGAGGGTAGGGGGCAGTAAAGGGAGAGAGATCCTCACAGAAGAGTTTAGGGCCCGTAACCAGGGCAGCCGTGGCCTACTGGTTAGCGCTTCGGACTTGTAACCGGAGGGTTGCCGGTTTGAACCCCGACCAGTAGGAACGGCTGAAGTGCCCTTGAGCAAGGCACCTAACCCCTCACTGCTCCCCGAGGGCTGCTGTTGTAGCAGGCAGCTCACTGCGCCGGGATTAGTGTGTGCTTCACCTCACTGTGTGTTCACTGTGTGCTGAGTGTGTTTCACTCACTGATTGGGATAAACGCAGAGACCAAATTTCCCTCACAGGATCAAAAGAGTATATGTACTTATATACTTATACTACTTATACATATATTCACAAAGCATTTTATCCTACCACTAGGAGTACTCCTAAATCACACTAAAAAGATTTTAGCTAGGGGCTTTCTCTTAAAAGTTATCCGCAAAGCCTTTCAGACCTACTCTTAATAAGGGAAAAAGACAACTCCTAAACTAAGAGTGAGTCTTCGTTGCTATGGATGACGTCATCACTCATGCACGAGCTTGACTGAAGTGACCACCTTGATAGGCTGATGATTGTAACGCGGGAATGATTCCAAACACCTCCCCTACAATGATGAGTGACAGGTGACAGGTCTGAGAATGAGTGCGCTACACAAGTAGTGCAAAGGACGGAAGATGATGAATAACTGAATAAATAGCCTAAATGAATAAAGTGTAAGACAAAACAAATAGCCTAGTAACCTACAGTAATGGATCTTTGCAACATGTTTTAAATTAATCTGTATGCTGACACGTAGCCTACATTTGCAAAGAGGAGAAACTTTAATTTAATTTGATTTAGGCTACAATGAGACGTTACGTCTAGTTCACATACAATTATGGTTTTGGTTGTTGGTGGCGTTACGTTTTTGCATCCCTTATATCCAATGCACAATTATTTCCTCGCAATTGAGACCTCCTGTAACCGTCATTTCAAAACATTGCGACGTGAAATGCCACTAAAAGCGGTTTAGGATTATTTGTGAATAGAAAAAATTAAAAATGCTTCGTGAATTACTCTTAGTCAAAAAAATTAGGAGTCCTACACTTAGGAGTGACACGCCCATTATTTTTAGGAGTTGCTCCTAAATTCGCCAGTTAGGAGCTACTTTTAGCCTTAAAATGCTTTGTGAATACGGGCCCTGAGCTCTGAACAGGGAGAGAAGGGAATGAAGGGAGCTTACCTCATCCCACTCTAAAAGGTAGTTGGTGATCTTTGATCCGTTGTCGACAGGAGGCTGCAGAGGAGGAGAAAAGAGATCGATAGAGAGTGAGAGAGATAGAGAGATAGATAGAGAGAGAGAGATAGAGACAGAGTGTATATATACAGACCTGCAGGACACACAGTACACAGTATATGGAGTATAACAGTTAGAACAAGCAACAACAGAACTGTGAGTTGGTGCCTGAGTGAATTGCACATTGTGGTTTTGACAAGCTGTGAATGGAACTGAATGGTATCAGTGAGGGCCTGAGTGTGTGTGTGTGTGTGTGGGTGGGGGGGGGTATCTTACCTTCCACTGGAGTGTGAGGGAGCCCTTGGTACGGTGGGAGAGTTTCGGGGGGAAGGGGCAGTCTGGGGTGCTGCTGTGGGTGGTAAAGGTTCCCATGTCTGAGCATGAGCCTTTCACTGAGTTGTAAATGGCGGTCACTCTGCAGAAGACACACATACACACACACACACACACACACACACATAAAAACTCCTCTGAAACCAAACAGATACTCCTAAAAAAGTCTAATCTCACTGAGCAGAGCTCTCCCTCTGACCTAAGGTGACCTCCCTGGAGCAGCATGTGGACTCAAGAGGAAGAGAGACTCTCAAAGAGAGATCCTAAACACAAGCTGTGGCCAACTAAGAGGCTCGTCCTGGGGACACACGCAGTGTGGCTGTGAGGGGAGGATGAGGACACGATGCCTGGACAGATGTCAGTGGGGAATGGAGGCTGTTAGCACATTATGCTTAGGGGACGATCATTCGTGTACGCTGGAGTCTGGGGCTGAAGGGTATGAGGGCTCATAGATGGATTTGGAGATGGGGGGTCTAAACACACACTTCTGGATACTGCATGAAAGCATACATTTTCATCTATTTATATACTGTAGATATTAAGCCTAAATAAGTATAAGTATATATACTCTTTTGATCCCGTGAGGGAAATTTGGTCTCTGCATTTATCCCAATCCGTGAATTAGTGAAACACACTCAGCACACAGTGAACACACAGTGAGGTGAAGCACACACTAATCCCGGCGCAGTGAGCTGCCTGCAACAACAGCGGAGCTCGGGGAGCAGTGAGGGGTTAGGTGCCTTGCTCAAGGGCACTTCAGCCGTGCCTACTGGTCAGGGTTCAAACCGGCAACCCTCCGGTTTCAAGTCCGAATCGCTAACCAGTAGGCCACGGCTGCCCCACGCTGTTTCTTATTTAAAATAAATATTATAATAAATAAATAATAATAAATATTGTTGAGTCAAAAGAGAAACTCCAGTTGAATGTATAGCAATGTGCTGCACACAAACTGATCTGTATTTTTTCCCAAGCAGTTGGAATCACTGAGAGTGAATATGATGGTGCCAAACCAGGGTCATGAGCTGTGGCATCAGACAACAGAAGCAAGGACAGAAATAACTGAGTGCTGTGGCATTTTCAAAAAACGCAACCCGAGTGTTGCAAATGTCATTTCAAAGCACCATACAACACAGCAAACTGACTGCAGACAAAGACTGTAAATAAGTAAACAAATAAATAAGTCTGTAAGTATGTAAATAAAAAATAAATAAGTGACTAAAGCATTTGTTTCAGACATTGCAGAGCGGAGAGAGGACATACCTGACGTGGTAGTCTGTTGCAGGTCGCAGGTCTTTCAAATTGCACTCCAACTCCTCGCCACTGGAACAGAGGGAAGCACAAAAAAACGGCCAGTGACACAAACCCATAAACACGCAGCGCACTGCATACCTCCAGCCCATAATGACCATGACCCTTGGCCAGCAGCATCTTGGAATGGAACATGCTGCATGATGAGTGGACCTAGTAATTTTTTTCCAGTCTTTTTCAAAACACACTAACTCAATCTTCTCCACTGACCACAGCCCCACCTTCCTACACCCCACCACACCACCAGATCAACTGTTCACATGTGTGCATGTGTGCGGCTGCTCACCTGTAGATGAGGCGGTACTTGCTGTCCCGGCCCTTGTCGGACAGCGTGACCTCGTAGGTGCAGCTGTATGGGTGGCCGTTGCTGTGCCTGTCTCTGCTCACCAGGCCCGCCGGGGGCACCCAGCTCAGCCGAGCCGTCCTCGCCTGGACGTTAGAGATCTGTGGTGCGACAGCATACACGTGCATAAACATACATGCTTACCCATATCAGGTAAACAATGCTCACCTAAATCAGGTAAACAATACTCACCCATATCAGGTACACAATGCTCACCCATATCAGATAAACAATATCAGGTAAACAATACTCACCCATATCAGGTAAACAATGCTCACCCTATCATTCACCACATATACGTAGATTTTCACAAACAGCAACATCTTGCTAAATGAAAAACATAAGGCCCTTGAGCAAAAAAAAACTAAAATATTTTTTTTAGTCTTCTAACTAAAGGTTGACATTCTGTCGATTTGAAAGCAAAATAACCTTTGATAAATCACAGCGAGTCCCTACATACACTATAAATATAGAAAACATGTTGTGTATTATTCCACATCACTGTTAGCGATGCACCTTCACTAGCCAATAAAAACTGGACTATGAGGTTAGCCACTTTATGTCCGAGACACAAACAAAACATTACTGCAATTCTGTGGGAAAATAAATCAAGTGTCATGGACAATCAGTGTGTATTTGTGAGATGAGCCTCAATTTTCTATTCCAAGCACAAACACAATGCCGGCCTGATTCAATGAATTGTATCTGGGTTTAGATCATATTACAGTAATATGACCTGCCCTGCACTGACAAAATAGCATTATTCTGAGCAGAGGAATCTCATTCATGATAATGAAACCTGCTCTATAACCCCAGGCCATTTGTGAAAACTATACATTTTACATCAGAAAATATGAAGAAAAATGGCTGGATTTAATGGCTGAATTTAACCAAACATGACCAAGCATCTGTCTGAAAATGTCGCTGCATGTGTGTGTGGGTGAGTGTGTGCATGCATGTGGAGTGTGTGTGTGTGTGTGTGTGTGTGTGTGTGTGTGTGGGTGTGGGTGAGTGTGTGCATGCATGTGGAGTGTGTGTGTGTGTGTGTGTGTGTGAGTGAGAGAGAGAGAGAGAGAGAGAGAGAGAGAGAGAACAGGACACAAAGCTCTGCAGACAGAGTGAGATTGAGGACTTATTTTTGATAATTCTCAGCTTCTTTGGTAAATGTTCCCATGTTTTCATTCCAGCAAGAACTGTTGTGAGTGTGATTGTGTGTGTGTGTGTGTGTGTGTGTGTGTGTGTGTGTGTGTGTAGTAGGCTACTGAATACATGAGGGCAAGAATATCGTAGCAACATTGGCACACCCAGTGCATAGTGAAAACCTTTGCAAAAGAAAGGTTGTGAAGAAATGTGGATTTAGAATGGGATGTTATTGTCAAGAAATGTGAATTTAGAATTTAGAAGTTCGTATTGGTCTAATGGCAGGCGTTCCAATACTGTGGTGTTTACAAAGTGAGCTCCCAAGGAAAGCAGCAATGCTGCCACTGTGTGGATGTACTGGGTATGACAGCCAGCCAACACTGTTCAAATGTAGCCTATGGCCACAGTAATCTGAGTACCCAGAAGTTTGCATCATGCTGAACGAACGCCACAGAGGACCGAAGCTCATCACACTTTGGAAAGCATGTAAAGCTATAGTTACAACCACCTCTGAATATAGAA
>NC_055957.1:32503231-32505731 GCF_018492685.1 Alosa sapidissima | reverse complement strand
TGTGTGTGTGTGTGTGTGTGTGTGTGAATGTGTAACAGTTCAACATCCTCTAAACTAACTTCTATGCATGTTTAGTGCTCTGTGTGGGTGGAGGAAAAGTAGGTCGTTTCTCTCGCCTTGTGTGTTTTGACCGTGGAGCCATGAACACTCTTTCACTGTCTGAGCTGTAGGAAAGCCTGCTTTGTTTGTTTGGCTTAACATGAAAGTCCCCTCCCTCCATAAACATTCATGAGGAAAAAATCAGGCTTTTAGACACATCACGACTCCAATATTTAAGAGGAGACTTGAATAATGCCGCTCATATAAACACATACAGGTGCCTTACACACACACACACACACACACACACACACACACACACACACACACACGCATACACATACACACACACACACAGATTAACACACCAACACAGCTAAATAAATAAGACATTTCAGTAGAAATATTTCCACTGTCGCCACCTAGTGGAGGTATCTGTTATGACTTGCACTGCTCCTTGCCAGTACAGTTTCATGGATTTGAAATGCAGGAGGAATATCAACTGTCTGCCTCTATAGTTAAAATGTGTGCAGACACAGAAGCTCTCTGTCAGAGTGTGTGCAAATCACACACAAACAGAGCATGCCAGAGCAACACACCAGAGCCCATTTAACAACGACAGCACTGTGAAATGCACTGCATGCTTTGGTTAGCTTAACAGAGATCCTTATCTCTCCTGCTTACCACAAAGTGTGTGTTTGGATGATGAGGCAATGCAGCATTTATTACATCCCTGACAGTTAACTCATTGCAGAATAGCCGATACAACAACAGCAGCATAAAGCAAGAGGACACTGTGTTGATTAGATCAAGCTGAGACACACAGAGCTTTCAGTGGCGGTTAGAGAAAGAAAAGCAGAAAGAGAGGGAATAAAAACAACGTATTTGCAAGAGGAACGAATGCGCAGAAAAGTGAGTGAGGGACAGTCTCCCCAGAGAAGGGAGTGAGGAAGAAGGGGAGAAAGAGGAGAGGAGGGGGAGGGGTGGTGGTGGAAGGAAAAAGAAAAGAAAGAGAGAGTCGTTTTCATCCATCTCCACATAGCAATCATTCCATCTGCTCAACAGCTGGCTGCTCTAATCCCTCTCTCCAAAAAACCTGCAAACACTTCTCCATGACAACCACACTGTTCCCTCTCTCTCTCTGTACCTGTCTTCTCCATGACAACCACACTGTTACATCTGCCACTTGCCTTCCTCTCTCTCTCTCTCTCTCTCTCTCTCTCTCTCTCTCTCTTTCTCTATCGCTCCTTCCCTCGCTCTCACTCCCTCGCTCTGCTCTTTGTCTGTGTGAAGCGGATAACAGCTTATCAAAGCGCATTCGCAAAAAAAAGTACATAAATAAACGCGCAGTCCACATAACAGATGACATGAAGTTCATTGGCCACATAAACAGAGACGGTCACCCCAACAGAGTGATAATGGGCCAGGCCGTCATTAGACTGAGGTTCAGAAGGAGTTTGCAGAGTGGGGACCCTTTGAAAAAAAAACCAACAAGAGGAACATTCAAATCTGCTCACACCGGGCCCCTATGGAATGTTTGTGGCCCAGCTGTCAGCCTCTACTTAACTGTGCGCTGACGTGACGTTCTCTCTCCACCTGCTCACACCCCGGCTCAGCTGTGTGAGAACTCCCCTCATCTATACCCCCCCCCCCCCCCACACACACACACACACACACACACCTCCCTGGAACAAAAGAACCCATCAAAGGCACTGGGGGAGCAGGTGTGCTGAGAACTTATCTGAAAGCGTGACTTCACCACAGCCTGTCATTTGGTGAACTTCTCGTTTGTCGTTTGATTCGTGTGTGTGTGTGTGTGTGTGTGTGTGTGTGTGTGTGTGTGTGTGTGTGTGTGTGTGCAAAAGATCTAAAGAGACAGAGTTCGCCTTTATGGATAAGCCTCTATGTCGTCACCCTCAGAGGTCAGTTTGAACCAAACACTCTGCGGTGTGGGCAGCCCACACATGTAGACATTCTTCATGTTCCCCCTCTTCCAGCTGCACTAATGGCTGGCAGCACTGTGTGTGTGTGTGTGTGTGTGTGTGTGTGTGTGTGTGTGTGTGTGTGTGACAGAGAGAGAGAGAGACAGAATAGTGCTGTGCGTACGCTGTCTCTGGAGCTCCCAGGGCAGTGCAGGACAGACGCCAGAGCCCAAAAACAGGGCCCTATAGCCACCGGGCCTCCAGGAGACACCCACTTACACTGCCCGGGCCCTCCGCACTGCCAAGGGACACGAGGAAGCCAACGCTTCCTGGAAGACAATTGGAAAGAATGGAGAGAGAGAGAGAGAGAGAGAGAGAGAGAGAGAGAGAGAGAGATCTGGAGAAGGTCTGGCGGACTCTGGCCTTATGGAATCTGGCTAATGAGATGAAGCGAAGCGCTGGCTCTTGTGGAGGAACACAGCAAAAGAAAAATCAGTGGGACACTGAGTGGACCTCTGGACGTGGCCAGACAAGCCTCC
>NC_055957.1:32493231-32495731 GCF_018492685.1 Alosa sapidissima | reverse complement strand
CCCCCCCCCCCCCTTCTCCCCTGGCTGCGTGCAGTGCTGGGCCGAGTGGGCGACCCCTGCTCCGGGAGTCTCCGGTGTGTGGGGGCCGGACTTTACGTAAGAGTGACTGTGCTTCCTGCTCCCAGCTGGCGCGAGGCGCAGCGTGTCCTTACTGTGCCACCCAATCACCAGCCTCCACCTCTATTAACAGAGCCCTATCCCAGTGTGTGTGTGTGTGTGTGTGTGTGTGTGTGTGTGTGTGTGTGTGAGCATGTGTATGTGTGTATGTGTGTGTGTGAGTGAGCATGTGTGTGTGTGTATGTGTGCATGGTGTTGGGAGTAAAGTGGGGTGGGGTGGGGGTGCCAGCACTGGCTGAGAAAGTGATACAACTGGCTTTGGAGTACAGACAACAAATGAAAAACAGGAAAATAGTTCTTTCACCTTGACCCTCTCTCCTCCTGTTTATTTATGCTCTCCTTCTATCTCTCCATTTTTCATTCTGTGTCATCCCTCTCTCTGCAGCTCCAGTTAAGCCACATCCTCTCTGCCGGTTAAGGCACCTCCCCCTATATCTTCCCCCTTGTTTTTCTCCGTCATGACCTTTTGGGAAATGTTATCATCAGACCACAGCCATTCTGCAGTATCTCCTGTACTTTGGTAACAGACTCCTAGGGGGAGTGTGTGGGGGTAGGGGGTTCTCTCTCTCACTCTCTCTTCCTCTCTCCTCTCCTCAAACCAGCTGCACACCTGAGGTCTATAAAATTCTCAAAACAACACAAGAGCACTCACATCTTGGCCACAATAAGGTGTTCAATTGAAGTTGCTCAGATTTCTAAATGGCCTCAGTGAAAACACATTACATGCAAATTGAATCAGGTTGTTTTACTTTTGTTTTGTCCTTGTATTAACATGTATTGAGGATTACACGCCTGGACATACAAACACATGTTCACACACACATGTACACACACACACATTCACCTGGGATATGTATCCTGGAGGCACATGGATGGGGGGTATGGAGCCGTTGGGTGACATCATTGGAACCTCAGCAGGCCCTGCAGAGGGAGAGGGAGAGAGACAGAGAGACAGAGAGAGAGGGAGAGGGAGAGAGAGAGGGAGAGGGAGAGGGAAAAGGGAGAGAGAGAGGGAGAGGGAAAAGGGAGCGAGAGAATCAATCTATTAGACACAAAAGTGGGAACAAACTTCAGTACACTCACCTCCTCGGCCAACACAAACACACCACACTTCAATAGCATTTCTTTTTTGCAAAACATTCCTCTTTTCCAAATGGGGACATCCCACGGGACCATGCAGCAACACATATTCTTTTGAAGCCATGGCTCACACCAGCCCACACCAGCCACGAGCAGCAGGCTGCCACTGGCCCTCGGAACATGGAGCTCAGCCTATGCTTCAGATGAGGCCCAAAACGGATGAACTCATTTCATCTGGCTGGGAGTATAGCAGTGTGCTTGTGACAGTGGGGGATATAGCCGTGTGTTTGTGATATTAGAGACTATAGCAGTGTGCTTGTGATGGAGAGGAGTGTAACAGTGTGTTTGTGATGGCCACAGACCTCTGAGTGGGACTGTGAAGGATATGAGAGCAAACCCATGGAGTACCCCTCATCGCTTCACTAAGTCCAACTCAACAGACCCATGTCAGGATGCTGGCGAAAGCAGACACACTCGAGAGGCTTGGAGAAGAGTGGACCCAGCGATTCAGTCACCGGAGTGTACCAAGGTATGCCTAATCAGTCACCAGAGTGTACCAAGGAACGCCTAATTAGAGCAGTCACCAGAGTGTACCAAGGTACGCCTAATCAGTCACCAGAGTGTACCAAGGAACGCCTAATTAGAGCAGTCACCAGAGTGTACCAAGGTACGCCTAATCAGTCACCAGAGTGTACCAAGGTACGCCTAATCAGTCACCAGAGTATACCAAGGTACGCCTAATCAGTCACCAGAGTGTACCAAGGTACGCCTAATCAGAGCATATTAGCAGTCACCAGAGTGTACCAAGGTACACCTAATTAGAGCAGTCAGAGTGTACCAAGGTACGCCTAATCAGAGCAGTCACCAGAGTGTACCAAGGTACGCCTAATCACAGCAGTCACCAGAGTGTACCAAGGTACGCCTAATTAGAGCAGTCAGAGTGTACCAAGGTACGCCTAATTAAAGCAGTCAGAGTGTAGCAAGGTACGCCTAATCAGTCACCAGAGTGTACCAAGGTACGCCTAATTAGAGCAGTCACCAGAGTGTACCAAGGTACGCCTAATCAGTCACCAGAGTGTACCAAGGTACGCCTAATTAGAGCAGTCAGAGTGTACCAAGGTACGCCTAATTAAAGCAGTCAGAGTGTAGCAAGGTACGCCTAATCAGTCACCAGAGTGTACCAAGGTACGCCTAATTAGAGCAGTCACCAGAGTGTACCAAGGTACGCCTAATCAGTCACCAGAGTGTACCAAGGTACGCCTAATCAGAGCAGTCACCAGAGTATACCAAGGTACGCCTAATC
>NC_055957.1:32488231-32490731 GCF_018492685.1 Alosa sapidissima | reverse complement strand
ACTGCATTCAACAAGACGATTGTGTGTGAGATTAGGTGCAGATCTATTTAAAATCATTATATTCAGCACATTTGTAGGCCTATCATATGTTGACTATTGATGAGATTTGTATCATATGTTTATGATCCTATTCACTATTCTCTAAAATAAATATTAATAAAACAATTGAAAAAAAACTTGTTAACAATTGGTGGTGTTGGGGGTACTCCGGAAGATCATAATGTCTCAGGGGGTACATACCTGTTAAAAGTTTGGGAACCACTGGTCTAAACCCATCAGAACCTGAGCATAAGCATAAACAGCTAGTGACCCTGAGCAAAGTCTAGTGTGTGGGCAGGAGCAGTCTGTGTGGGAGTGTGGCTGTGTTGGAGTCCATACATCTGGGTGCCAAAACAAATGGTCCAGTCCAGTCAAGGGAACACAAATGCACAAACACTTGCAAACCGCCTACACTATCATACCATTACACACATGCCTACACACAACTCTCTCTCTCTCTCTCTGCCTCTCTCTCTGTCTGTCTCTCTCTGTCTCTCAAATTTAAAAGGTGCTTTATTAGCATGACTGTTTGGGTATGGTGTTACAAAAGCTAGTGTTACAAATAACACAGTAGTATCACACACACATACACATACACAAGGGAAGGTAATCTAAAGTGGTACGAATGATTAAATACATGTCAGGGATGAGCAGCACTGAAACGCTGCCTCATCAACTTTGCAGTCTGGGCAGCAAGCTTACAGGGCTTAGCTCTGTGTGTGTGTGTGTGTGTGTGTGTGTGTGTGTGTGTGTGTGTGTGTGTGTGTGTGTGTGTGTGTGTGTGTGTGTGTGTGTGTCTGTGTGTGTGTGTGTCTGTGTGTGTGTGTGTTTGTGTGTGTGTGTGTGTGTGTGTGTGTGAATGTGCACGCACACACACACACACACACACACACACACACACACACACACACACACACACACACATCTTGAACTAATAAACAAATGATATAATTTTCTTTCTCTACTTACAACTCATGAGACCGTGGCACTGTCCCTTTATGAAGGACTATTGGGCAAATACAAGTGGAAAAACACAAATAGTGCTGAGACCAGCCATTTATTTCTGAAAAGAGAGGCAGCTTTGGACACAAACCCAACCCCAGAATGGTAACATCAAACAAACGCTGTCTACGGAACTGTTTGCCCTCTGAGCACGCTCAGTCTGTCTGTGGGCACAGACTCCGTCAAGGAAGGGCCCGAGCCCACATACGCCTGTGCAGTGTCACTAGGGCCAGAGTGCAAGGTCTTTCTGCGCCCCAGGGAAGATTAGTGGGGGGTTGGAGAGGGGCTTTGAGAAGGGCCGCTACCCATGGATATGTTTGGGGTTCTGATGGGTAGTTGGTTAGTGAGCTGGCTGCAGCAGTAACGTTCTAAGTCACTCTCTATGGGAGAAGAGAGATAAAAAGACTACACAGGGAGGGGGGGGGGTCACAGTGTGTGCAGTCTGAGGTCTGTTTTGCTAAGCTGCTTCCTAAACTCACATGACAGTAGAGCAGCATGCTCCTCCTGCACACGCCACATTTGACATGCTCTTGCTGTCCGGGAAACCCAAATACTGCAAGTGAGGACACCAGCTTCCACAGCTTCGAAAAACATGGCCTTGGAGTTCCAGGGTAAAGCGGGACCATCTGTTGGAAAACAGACTCAACGCTGTGTCACGCATGGAAGAGGGAGCGCTGGGAGTTATCCTGTGTAGATCTGCACCCCCATCCCTGTACCCAAAGCATTTCTCTGCTTTCTTTCCAACAAAACAAGGGGTTGTTTCAATCATGTTTCGTTATATGGAATCACTCAGATCAGCATGTTTTTGAACAGGGTTTAGATCTCAAGCTGATGATACGATACACAAGGCCACTTGTGCGGTGTTGTTGTTGGATCTCCTCAGCTCCTGATTGGTTCCGTATGTTCTGATTTGATGATCACGACAATTTGCCTACTGATGATTAAAGTGGTTCAGACTAGCAACGTTGCCCAGGATCGATTGGAAGGTGCCAGAACAACAACACTAATGAACACTGCCCAGCAACAGGGCTCAGAACGATTCCAAGTGCATCATCAGCTTCATAGTTGATCCCTCTCCTGCCAATAGTGCTCAGGAGATCAGGGCCTACAGACTACACTAATTCAGGGGACATACGTTAGTGTGTGGGTGTGTGTGTGGGTGGGGAAGGGTGGGGGGGGCTTTGGGCTCTGGACAGAAGATGTGAAGGTGGTGGAGGGCAAACATTCCAGACAGAGAGCTGGACAGGGTGAGGGACAGTGTGGAGTTATTTTAGATGTTGTGTCTGTGTGTGTGTGTGTGTGTGTGTGTGTGTGTGTGTGTGTGTGTGTGTGTGTGTGTGTGTGTGTGTGAGCATGTGTGTGTGTGTGAGAGCATGTGTGTGTGTGTGTGTGTGTGTCTGTGTCTATGTGTTTGTGTGTTTATGTGTCTCTGTGTTTGTGTGTGTGTGTCACTCTGTCT
>NC_055957.1:32478231-32483231 GCF_018492685.1 Alosa sapidissima | reverse complement strand
AGCAGGAATGGGAGCAAAGAAGAAAGAAAGAAAGAAAGAAAGAAAGAAAGAAAGAAAGAAAGGCGTAATCCTGTCTGCTGTCTTCCCCTGTCTTCATAGCGTAATTGTTGGTCATGTTTTTTATTTTTTTTAGGTCTGTCTTAATACTGTAGAAAGCAGACTTCAATGGAGGTGTGTATGTGTGTGTGTGTGTGTGTGTGTGTGTGTATCTTGGGGTGTGTGAGTCAGAAACAGATGGTGGGTGGAGAGAGAGAGAGAGAGAGAGAGAGAGAGAGAGAGAGAGAGAGAGAGAGAGAGAGAGAGAGAGAGAGAGAGAGGCTAGATGCAGACTGTCCATTGCCTGGATATTATGTAAGTCCGAGCACTTCTAGTCACTTCCTCCTGCAGTGTTCAGGAATACAGCACTATGTCACAACCATGACACCGCCCCAGTCTTCCACCCTGTCCCACGGCACACTCCACTATTGCCCACACTCACAACCATCACTGCAACACACCAGCATCATCTACAATCACACATCAACACAACACACACACTCCACTACTGCCCACACTCACAACCAGCACTGCAACACACCAACACCATCTACAATCACACATCAACACAATAAAACACTGAGGGCCAGATGTACTAACGCTTTTGCGCCCACTTCAGGCATATTTGTTTCGCAACGTGCGTGTAAAATCATTGCGAGGTATGTACAAACAGGCCGCAAAGATGTTAAAGCGCAAACTGCCTGTCGTGGGAGCTGAAAAGGGCACATTGCGTTTTTTGTGTCATGCATATGCATTCATGGGAGGATCCAGAGGAAAGTGGGAGTTTAGCGTAAAGAGATGGGAGGGGAAGCGTTAGCTAATTATGTATTCCGCGGTATGTACAAAGACTGCTTGTGAAAGCGCACGTCTATTCTGCGCCTAAATACTTCCGCCTTGTAAAAGCAGGTGTTAATCCAAATTGCAGTTCAATGCGTCAATAAGAGACGCATTGAGTACCAGTTTTTTAAGTAGTACTATCAAAAGCAACTTTCGTTGGCCTTTCGAATGTTTTACTGTCATTTTCACTTCATTCACTTAAACTTTCCTACTTGCTAGATTTGACCAATCTCCCATAGCCTACGTGCACAAGTAGTTTGAGTAGAACTACTGATCTTCATTATCTCTCTGCTTGTTGACATCTTATCATGTATTTCATGATCGCTAAACGTTTGATTCTTTTTAATGTTGTCATCAGTTAACTTCATTCAACTGCAAGCTCTGCCGTTCAGTTGTGGACGTTCGTAAATTGCGTTTATGGGCGGAGAAAGGCAGAGAAAGGCGCAGTTTACACTTTGGATTGAAAGTTTGATATACGACGGAAACTTGGGTCTGTTTGCGTTCGCAATCTGCAGCTTGTCCGTGGCGCTGATAACGCAAAGGTTCACAAATGTACGTACATCTGGCCCTGAATGTTACTGCTCTCACCGAATATTATATATAATTAGCACTGTACAGTGCACACTGTGGTCTGTTCACAAATCTCTACAGTGTCCTGGTTTAAGGAGGACACATGACAGACCAGTTCAATGATGTTAGCTACAGTATTTTCGTTCACTGTTGCTGTACAAATGTCAAAATAACAGCGGGCCTGGGCGAGGTCAACATAAGAAACAGACTTCATCTGGCTCGTCCAGAAGCATAGTGGAGATATCAGGAGAGACATAAGAGAGAAGGACGTGAGTGTGTCCAAGGCCACAGGGACCAGTGGAAAAACATCCACTCCGAGATGGACGCGGAGAAAGAGGAACTGGAGGAGACAACATAACAGGCTGAAATAGCAGCAGAGCAGACAGTGCTGTCTGTGCCAGATATGCATGAGCACACACACACCAGCCTTATGCCTTACACAAGCACACGCGCTCTCTCATACACACACATAGACACACATAGACACACACACACACACACACACACACACACACACACACACACACACACACACCAGCCTTACACAACGACACACACACTCTCTCTCACACACACACACACACACACACACATAGACACACACATATATATAAGCACACACACACACATACATACACACACACACACATGCACACACACATACACACTTACACACACGCGCACACGCACACAGGCACGCACACACACACACACACACACACACACCCACACACACACACACACACACACACACACTACTTCCCGACTGTTGTATATTTCCTGCCAAGTCAGAAGACAATCTCCCATACAGCAGAATGAGTGGGTGGTTACTAGTGGGAATGTGTGTGCGTATACAAACACACACACACACACACACACGCACGCACACACACACACACGCACACACACACACACACACACACACACACACACACACACACACACACACACACACACAGATTGTTGGCACACACCAATAATACTTCATGTCAGACTAAATGCTTTACCATACCATTCCGGTCTGAAGTGAGGTCCTGTTGATACACTGTGGACCACCACCAAAAGCACAGACCCAGCAAAATCCAGCCACAACACATCAGCAGCACAACACAGCAGGGAACAGCCAGAGTGTTTGTGTGTGTGTGTGTGTGTGTGTGTGTGTGTGTGTGTGTGTGTGTGTGTGTGTGTGTGTGTGTGTGGTGTGTGTGTGTGTGTATGTGTGTGTGCCTGCTGTAGGCTATATGCACATTTGTGTTTTTGTTTGTGCAAAAAAAGGTGAATGACAGTGTGTGTGTGTGTGTGTGTCTGTGTAACTATGATCAAACGAATTCCCCCGGCACAATGAAACAGTGCCTTGTGTGATCGTGTGTGTGTGTGGTGTGTGGGTGTGTGTTTGTGTGTGGTGTGTGTGGTATGCATATGCACATGCACATTTGTGTTTTTTGGTGATTTCAGTTTTTGTTGTGCACAAAGGTGAATGACAAGGTGTGTGTGTGTGTGTGTGTGTGTGTGTGTGTGTGTGTGTTGTGTGTGTGTGTGTGTGTGTGTGTGTGTGTGTGTGTGCATGATCAAAATAATTCCCCCAGCACAATAAAAGTGCCTTGTCCAGCCATGGTCGCCCCCTTTGTGTCGTGTGACCTGTAGAAGCCCTGGAATGGTGTTTAGGGGCCCTACAGGACCCCTGTCCCCTCCACACACCCGAGCCGCTTCCAGCTACTCCCCCAAAATATGTTCCACTGGAAAGCTCACCAGTGCACAGCACAGCACCTCCAGTTTTCCATACCTCTCAACCCGGCCCGGACCCAGGCTCTTTCCACCTCCGGATCCCAACATGCAAACACAGACACACAGACACCAGGGGCGGGATCCTTCAACCCTTCACGTTCACCTCTGACTTCATCTTGGACACAAGCTTTAAAGCACCCAGCCGAATACTCTTCTGCATACGCTGCACTGTGTACACACCATGCTCATCTAAGCAGGCCATGCGCTGTGGGTTAGTGAGTTACTGAGTGCTAATGTGGTGTGTGTGTGTGTGTGTGTGTGTGTGTGTGTGTGTGTGTGTGTGTGTGTGTGTGTGTGTAAAATCAAACCCATCAGAGACAGAGCCCTCACCACTTATGATTTGCATTCTTCTACAAAGCGCCGAGTCTCCTCTCACTCTCTCTGTAATTACAGGGTGGCTTGCTCAAAAAGACTGGGGGTGCAGCTTCTACTTGCATCAAACCTCTATGTGCTTATGTTTCTCTAGGTGTATTTATGTCTTCCTCTCTCTCTCCCTCTCTCTCTCCCTCTCTCTGTCTCTCCCTTTCTCTCTCTCTCTCTCTCCTCTCTCTCTCTCATACACAACAATATACAAAAGTGCAGTGCACTTTTCTGGTCTGTCTGACCAATTTTGTGAGTCTGTGAGGCGACTATTTGCTGGTCTGTGTGCATCTGTGCGTTTTTTAGAGGGACTTAGAGAGCTAAGACCTGGAGGCAGCATGATGCCCTCTTTGGTATGTTGTTTTCCTCACTGTCGCCTAGCGACGTCCCCTGCCTCTTATCAGGCCCAGTGTTTGGGTATGACTGATGACTGCCAATGCGCTCACATACTCCTCTCTCTCTCTCTCTCTCTCTCTCTCTCTCTCTCTCTCTCTCTCTCTCTCTCTCTCTCTCTCCCTCTCCCTCTCCCCTGTGCATCCTTTTTACAGCCCCTCTTTATCAGTACAATGTAATGGATCCAACTACCTGGCTATCTGAGTGCTCCCCAAGGCACTGAGGTTTTATATGGCAGACATTTCATTTGAACACTATATGAAAAGTACTGTGCTACAACATACTATTATGTTTTAAAGGATTTGTGTGTGTGTGTGTGTGTGTGTGTGTGTGACCAAAAATTAGAGGGCAATGAGTAAGAATGGAGACACATCCGCAGCATCAAGCTAACACATGCACAAACATTCTCTCTCTCTCTCTCTCTCTCTCTCTCTCTCTCTCTCTTACACAGCCCGTTGTAGTCTCTAACTGTGTAATACATACGTAATATATAAGCCCTGTCGAACTTTATTCCTTTGTTTAATATCTGTGAAGTTCAAAGAGGCTCTTGACCCTTACAAGCCACCATACAGCAACCACAGGAAAAGGATGGTGAGGGGGTGGGGTGGGGTGTGAAGGGGGCAGAAGAAACAGGCCTTATTTCCAGCCCCTGCTGCTCCCCAGTCCTAAGGCCTATTTTTACTGGGCTGACCTATTTCTGTGTCTGGAGGCAGGAGAGGGCTGGCCTCTGCTAACGTAATGTCTGGACGAGGTGGTGGCCTGGCCAACCCTTTGTTCAGCAAGGAGAGAGAAAGAGGAGGGGGGGGGGGGGGGGGGGGGGGGTGTCGAAAGCAACAAGGAAACAGAAAAGATAGGAAGAAAGCAGAAGGAGGGAACAGGGGAAGGGGGGAAGAGAGACAGAGAGAGTGAAAGACAGATATTTAACTATGCAAACAACATCACCTCTGCTGTGAAAACGATATTAGTGTTAGTGTGCCTGGATATCAGTGCAGTGGCAAAACAATGACAATGAGATGCCA
>NC_055957.1:32472332-32478031 GCF_018492685.1 Alosa sapidissima | reverse complement strand
GAAAGAATGCTTAAATAAAATGCCATTCAAGCCTCGGAGCGCAGCAGGGGAGCCATTCTTTCCGTGCTCTTTCTGGGAAGTTTGGACGCTGTTCCTTAAGCTGCCCTGCTGTCTCAGGCCAGTGATATGTAGTACCCGCTAGTGGAAAAAGTGTCGGGGAGACGCATTTCTGCCAGTGCGTCCTGCTTTTCTGCAGCTGGCTGTGTGGAATGAGTGTAAACACAGGACAGGGAGCTCATGTTTGTTCTCTGAAACACTGTTCTTCAGTGACCGGCACAACACATACACGCACACAGAGAGAGAGAGAGAGAGAGAGAGAGAGAGAGAGACACACACACACACATACACACATACTGTTATTCATTCATGAAAAACAGAAGTCTTCAGAGACTTCACAAACACAATGCAAGCTACACACACACACACACACACACAAACACACACACACAGACACACACAGCACATTTCAGCCGCTCTCATTCTCAAAGTTTCAGTGTATTCCCTGAGGTAATCAAAAAGCCATCGCATGCCCTTCTTACTCTTCCTGTTCACCCACACTTAAACAAATTACCACACACACACACACACACACACACACACACACACACACAAACACTGTACATTCCCCAGATACAATTCAGGTTTCCAGTAGGGTGGTTGGTGTGGTGAGGTTTTGCTACATTCCCTGAGGGTAACGAGATATACAGTATACAGTATACAGTAGGGGGAGGAGGGTAGAGGAGAGGGGAGGAGAGGGGAGGGGAGGAGAGGGGAGGAAAGGAAGGGTATAGGGGAAGAGGGTAGAGGAGAGGGGAGGAGAGGGGAGGAGAGGAGAGAAGAGGAGATGAGAAGAGAGGAGTCAGTTTGAAAGCGGGAGAAGAGGGAGCTTTATGACTTTATGACCTCCACTGGGAGATCCCACTGAGAGGTGCGTGTGACCTCTGAGGAGAATCTCCCTACACAAGACAGCTGATAGGGGCCTTATATGATGACACCTGAGAGAGAGAGAGAGAGAGAGAGAGAGAGAGAAAGAAAGAAAGAAAGAAAGAAAGAAAGAAAGAAAGAAAGAGAGGGGGTGGGGCAGAACTAGTTTCACTTCTCAGGGCCAGCTGGGTCAGTTAGAAGACACAATCCTTTCCCAAAAGCACACATGGAAGTGGGACATTGGGGAAGTGTGTGCGGTGTGTGTGTGTGTGTGTGTGTGTGTGTGTGTGTGTGTGTGTGTGTGTGGTGTGTGTGTGTGTGTGTGCGTGTGCGTGTGCGTGTGCGTGTGTGTGTGTCTGTGTGTGTGTGAACTTGCCCCAATTTCTTAGAACAACTTACACATTCACGCCCACACTGACTGTGTATTTGGTGAGCAGAACATGCCCTGACTAATCAAAGCAGAGTGTATTATACACACAAACTCACAGGAGCCTGTGCAGGTGGCACATCTTTGCATCTGTCTGATTCCAACATAATGTCTTCTCAGCAGAGGCCACCTTCGCTGCCTCAGCCTCACGCTCAAAGTCAGTCTGGAGCCTCAGCTCTCCACGCCACTGCAGCTCTCCGTGCCAGGAGACGCAGAGTAGCCTTAACAACAACTTGCATTTCTATGGTGCTGTAGCTATAATGACACTCAAAGTGCTTTACAGTGAAGGGGGAACCTCACTAACAATTGACAAATGTGTAGCACCCACATGAGTAATGCACGGCAGCCATTGTGTGCCAAAAGGCTCACCACATGCCAGCTTGAGGCAGCCTCTTACCTAGTCGTTCCACAGCTATCACCACCAGGTTTAGTACTATGGGCCAAGGTTAAGGTAGATTCCTACTGGCCCAGATTGTTTTACTGAAAGAAAGGCACTGTATGTAGGATCTAGTGGTGATATTGCTGTCTTTCCCAACAGCCCTATCCCAATTTAGACACAAATAACTCACACACAAACACATCAACCTTATAGATCACCATTACATACTAATGAACATAACATTATGAATACTGTACTCCTTTTCTGCCACTCAGCTCATTTCTCAAAATATTGCTGTGTTCCTTTACTCAGAGTGCTTAGGGGGCAGCCGTAGCCGTTAGAGCTTTGGACTTGTAACCAGAGGGTTGCCGGTTCGAACCCTGACCAGTAGGCACGGCTGAAGTGCCCTTGAGCAAGGCACCTAACCCCTCACTGCTCCCCGAGTGCCACTGTTGTTGCAGGCAGCTCACTGCGCCAGGATTAGCGTGTGCTTCACTTCACTGTGTGCTGAGTGTGTTTCACTAATTCACGGATTGGGATAAATGCAGAGACCAAATTTCCCTCACGGGATCAAAAGAGTATGCTTACTTACTTACTTACTAGTTTTTAGTAAGACTGGAATATGTATTTGTGTATAACATATTGTAGCTTTGAGGGCTAGGCATTAAAAGGACACCTTTCAGCACGTGAGAGAAGTGTGCCTGTCTACTGAGCGCAGAGGCCAGATGATGTAAATACTGATTCCTTCATGAGAGGAGCGCAGAGCACAGCCTGCCTGCTGTCCGTCAGAGAGGGGGAGAGAGAGAGAGAGCGAGAGAAAGAGAGCAAGTGAGAGCTAGTGAGTGAGTGAGACAGAGACAGGGAGAGAGAAAGAGTGAGAGATCATTGGACAAAAGAGAAAGAGAGAGAGAGAGAGAGAGAGAGAGAGAGAGAGAGAGAGAGAGAGAGAGAGAGAGAGAGAGAGAGAGAGACAGAGAGGGAAATACAGAGAGAGGAGATGAAGAAGATTCAGTCTTTGCAGCCCTGATAGAATGAAGCCACGTCAGCAGAGGGAAGCAGGGCAGCCTACTGCCAGGTACTGCACACAGAGAGGGAGAGAGAGAGGGACAGAGGAGACAAAGAGAGATAAGAACAAATAAAAAGTAGAAAAAAAACAGTAGGACAGTAAGGACATAGTGGAGATGACAAATGCTGTTTGGTGGCGAACATAAGGGCAGCTAAACAAAACATTTACTAAAGAAACTTAGATGTGTGTGTGTGTGTGTGTGTGTGTGTGTGTGTGTGGTGTGTGTGTGTGTGTGTGTGTGTGTGTGTGTGTGTGTGTGTGTATGTGTGTATGTGTGTGATTCTTCTTCTGGAAAAGAAGAGATGGAGAGAGACAGAGGATTGAGACAGAGGAGCACTGAAAAGTATGAAGATTTAAGAAAACCCTTTTTCCATAAATGTAAAACCACCTACCCAAATTTCGAAGAGCTATACAAAAAAAAGGCTATTCTCTCAGAGAGGATCCTTCAGCTACATTGACAGCAAAATACATATCATTATGCTATAACTAGCCTAATGTTAATATACATGGACACATGCAGACAAACAATGTTTTTATTTTTTAGTCTACATGTATGGTCAATGTGTTGTTGTGTGTATGTTTGTGTGTGTGTAGGTGTGTATGCAATTACAATATACATGGAGTGTGTATATTGTAATGTATTTTTTCCTCTATCCTTCTTCTTTTAACCTCTATTACCTATGGATATTTTAGATACGTTTAGATCATGTATGTTACACTTGAATGTCTATGCACGGTTTGTCTATGCACGGTCTATGCATGATTGCTTTGCTTTGGCAATGCAAATGCCATTTTTTGTCATGCCAATAAAGCATCTTTGAATTTGAATTTGAGAGGAGAGAGAGAGAAAGCGAAAGAGAGAGACAGAGAGAGAGAGAAAGAGAGAGAGAGACAGAGAGAGAGAGAGAGAGAAAGAGAGAGGCAGAGGCTATGTGCACACAGCAGGATTTCGCTGCAGATTGCGGACGCTTATGGGGAATTTGAGCCAGTGCTGAGGTGGATATTTGGGTCTAGACTTTGAGCCACGTGGACACTGTGAGTGCTGCTGGAGGTGGGGGCTCCCGAGGGGCTCTGGACAAGCCCCTGCCCCCCGACGCCTCTCTCGCTAAGGAGAAGCAGAGGGACCTCGTCAGGAGGACGTCCAGGAGCTGTGGGTGTTCAGGGGCTACTCTCCTCCTTTCCTATGGAACCCGTTGAGGGAGGGGACAGCTCTGAGCTGTAGGACTGCAAAAGGCACCCTGCTTGGAATGTGTGCACCCAGGGCAGGACCAGGCACGCTTCCTTTCTCTCTCTCTCTCTCTCTCTCTCTCTCTCCTCTCTCTCTCTCTCTCTTTCTGCTTCTCACTCATTTCTACTTTTCCCTTCTAGCCCTTTTCTCCACAAGACGAACTACAAGGAACCACATGCTGTAACTCGGTGGAGATTCAGCATTAATCATGGCCTTGACCCTACAAAAACAGACCTCTAAGTAAACAGCCATGTCTAAAGTTGTTTGTACTAGCACAGATTCTAAAGTCACCAAGGCTAAAATACACTTATTTTGCCACAAAAAAAACAGAAACCGGTTGGTAAGCTCACACTGAGCACAGAGCCTGTGTATGTGTGATCATCTCTGTGTGTATGACGCTTAGATTCCCTCTGGCCTGCACCGTGCCACACGCTGCAGCATGAGATAATGTGGATACTCTGAGACAAGCTACAGTGCTTAGACAGCTGGCCAAGGAGGGGATGGAGAGTGAGAGGGGAGGGGACCAGGGACATGGCATCAGGCGGCATGGCCGGCTCTATAGCATGGGGCGGCATGGCCGGCTCTATAGCATGGGGCGGCATGGCATGGCCGGCTCTATAGCATGGGGGCGGCATGGCCGGCTCTATAGCATGGGGCGGCATGGCCGGCTCTATAGCATGGGGCGGCATGGCATGGCCGGCTCTATAGCATGGGGCGGCATGGCCGGCTCTATAGCATGGGGCGGCATGGCCGGCTCTATAGCATGGGGCGGCATGGCATGGCCGGCTCTATAGCATGGGGCGGCATGGCCGGCTCTATAGCATGGGGCGGCATGGCCGGCTCTATAGCATGGGGCGGCATGGCATGGCCGGCTCTATAGCATGGGGCGGCATGGCCGGCTCTATAGCATGGGGCGGCATGGCCGGCTCTATAGCATGGGGCGGCATGGCATGGCCGGCTCTATAGCATGGGGCGGCATGGCCGGCTCTCCTTGTGGACAAGCAGAAAGGGCACGGGAGGGTGCAGAGGAAATGCAAAGATGTATGCAGAGGAGAGGAGGAGAAGAGGAGAGGAGGAGAGGAGGAGAGGAGGAGGAGAGGAGAGGAGGAGGAGAGGAGAGAGGAGAGAGGAGGAGGAGGAGAAGAAGAGAGGAGGAGAAGAGGAGAGAGGAGGAGAGGAGGAGGAGAGGAGAGGAGAGGAGAGGAGGAGGAGAGGAGGAGAGGAGAGGAGGAGGAGAGGAGAGAGGAGAGAGGAGGAGGAGGAGAAGAAGAGAGGAGGAGAAGAGGAGAGAGGAGGAGAGGAGGAGGAGAGGAGAGGAGGAGAGGAGGAGAGAGGAGGAGAGGAGGAGGAGAGGAGAGAGGAGGAGAGGAGGAGGAGAAGAAGAGAGGAGGAGAAGAGGAGAGAGGAGGAGAGGAGGAGGAGAAGAGAGGAGAGGAGAGGAGGAAAGGCGGCTCTGCTTACATCTGCCGCTACCCGCCATCGGCAGGGACGGCAAGGCACATCTGGACACACGGAAGAGCAAAGGAAGACAACGCAAGCCAAGAAGAAGAAGAAGAAGTGAACGAGGAGGGAAAAAAAGCTCTGTGGCTGGCTGGCCCTGTCCAAATGCACTCCTTCACCCCATGCTCTTCTGGCCGTTTGAGCTCGGGCCAGTAGACAGGAGGAATTCTCTCTC
>NC_055957.1:32462332-32467332 GCF_018492685.1 Alosa sapidissima | reverse complement strand
GCTGGGGCCGCATGACAAACAGGAAGAGAGCACAGCTGGCAGGACCACCACATCAATGGGGCCCAGTGTCAGTGTCCGCAATTACCCAACGCCACGCACAGAATACCTTAGCACTGATGGGACAGAGAGGGGCAGAGAGAGAGAGAGAGAGAGAGAGAGAGAGAGAGAGAGAGAGGAAGAGAGACAGAGACAGAGAGAGAGAGAGAGACCTGCCATAAAACAAGAGCAGCCTTTTAACTTCTGTATAATATATTGGTAGGTTTATCCTCAGTGTGTACAGTACATGTGAATACTATGTGAATACTATGCATTCCGCCACAGTATAGGTTTGTTTAAAGCAACACCAAAGAGTTTTTTGTACCTTAAAATAATGTTTCCAAAATTGTTTCCGTGGTTCATCAACTCGTAACAGGGTGAACGGCACTTCTGCATTCGCTTCGCGGCCCTCATATCGGCTATAACCGCACTATGTAAGTTTGCCAGATCGGGTAGCGGGTAGGGTTGTAGGGTTGTAGTTCGATAGAATGAGACACAAGAAACTACAAATTTGACTTGCATGATGTCAAAATACATTGTACTTTCATAAAATCATGCAACATATTCTACCTTGTCTATGGACATTGTTATTTGCAAAGCCGTTGCTGGATAAACAAATAACAGGCGTGCGACAGAGGAAAAGTTCTTTGGTGTTGCTTTAATTACGTAAGATATATTGCCCTTTTCTTTTTCTTTATTCTTTTCTTTTTTCTTTATGTTCTTGTTTTTCTTTAAAGCAATGTTACACCTTACAGCTATATTTAGATATAAATATACAGCAATATTACACCTTAACTTAACGCAAAGTCGATACTTAACATGTCATACCTGTAGCTTCGGCAGTGATGGCTTTATTTATTCATGCCAATAAAATATCCTTTTATATTTTATATAAATTATTTGAGAGAGAGAGAGAAGTCCACCTGACCTTACACAAACACACACACACACACACACACACACACACACACACACACACACACACACACACACAAACCCTTCGAATAAGGCTAAATGCCTCAGACTAAATATCATGACCCTGACACAGAGTGCAGTCAGGGGTGAAAGCAATAGGAAGACACACTTGTGAGGGCATTGCCAGGCTCCTGGTGGCAGACTCTCTTCCAACACACACACACACACACACACACACACACACACACACACACACACACACACACAATATGTGAAGCAAACACCTCACGTACACACACAGACACACAGACACACACACACAAAACAAATGCTGGGAGAAGAATCTCCAAACAAAGAACACAGCAAACTCAAACAGACCATCAGAGGCTATTTCTTTGATTTGAGTGTGGGAAAGCTCTGGAGAGTGGCCCAACTGGCAGGAAAGGATTGTGGTACACGGCTGTGGAGGGGGGGGGGGATAAGAAGAAAGACAGAAAAAAAGGTCACCCTGTTTAAACAACACAAAGATTACAGTTAGCCTGCTTCCAGCCTAATTAGCAGAGAGATAGGGCCGGGCCCAAGCCCAAGTAAACAAGAGGGTGCCGACACAGACTAATAAGCTGCCTACCAGTCAGTAGAGCAGAGGCACGCTGGCTCTTGGCCCAGACTGCTAACCAGCGCTAACAATGCTAGCAGCACTAATGCTAATGTGCGTTAGCAACAGCAGCACCGAATGTCAAGTACCCGTAGGAACGACAAGCTGCTGAGGCAAAAGCTGCATGTGATATGTGTAGAGGTTTGGGTGAACGGCCACATGTGAGCACAAGGTTTGGGAGTGAGTGTGTGTGTCTGTTTTCTGGGCTTCTCTTGAGGTTGTTGTGCAATCTGACTTGCAGACAGGCAGACAGGCAGGCCGGAGCTGTAGCGCTAAGCTGTGCTGTGCTGTTGTGCAGGCCAGGCGTGCTGATGTCTGATGCAGGAAATGAGTGGCTCGGAGGAGGGGGGGGGGGGGGGGGGGGGGGTGAGCAGGATGTGCGTGGAGGCGCCCACTTTTCCTGTGCACAGTAGCTAGGCGCTCTAATCTTCTCACTTTGCACTGGCCCCAGCCCCCACCAAGCCCTTCTGCTGCGTGCACACACACACAAAAGAGCCGTTAGCATCTGTTAGCTTGCCTTTATCTGCGTTGCTACGTAACTTTCAAGCCCCTCATCTTGACGGATCTCCACTGTCCATAATTAACATGCAGTAGAGCTTTTTGCTTTTCCACTCTTCAACTCGTAATAAATCTCTTAAGTCTGGAGTCTGCGCTGAGGCTTTGGGTCCCTGGCTCAGGGCTCCAGTGAGAGTGAATGAGTGAGGGAGAGGAGAGAGTGCACCTACCCAGGCTGAGGCTCCGGTTGAGGGTTTCTTGGCCACGTCTGGGCCTCTCCGAAAAGAAGCCGTTCTCTATGTGCTCTGTGAAGCCAGCGCGGTCCACAGGCTAAACAGTGGTTACTTTATATAAAATCCTAAACCTAGGGTTCTGCTCTGAGGTTAGCATAATGACAAAGAGGCTCTCTCTCTAAAAAGCACGCTCCTCCACCAAGCTACAGCCTCACTCCACACTTTTAATTAAACCCAGTGACCTTTCTCTGCGCAGAAAAAAGTCAGAGAGGGAGAGAGTGGAGTGTTGGACCCCTTTGTGGACTTTGTGGAACCCCTTCACTTGTCTTTGGTTTTGCCACCATTGTCCCTTCAAGGCATGTTACCCTTCTGCTCATTAAGAAAGCGGATGTGTGTGTGTGTGTGTGTGTGTGTGTGTGTGTGTGTGTGTGTGTGTGTGTGTGTGTGTGTGTGTGTGTGTGTCTGTGTCTGTGTGTGTGTTAGTATGTGTGTTAGTATGTGTGTGTCTGTGAGTGTGAATGTGTGTGTGTGTGTGTGTGTGTGTCTGTGAGTGTGAATGTGTGTGTGTGTGTGTGTCTGTGTGTCTGTGAGTGTGTGCGTGTGCATGTGTGCACTCTATGATCTGGCATACTGATGAACATGAAAACAGGGTCATGTGCAGTTGTACTCTGCATTTCTGGAGACCTCCCTTCAGTCTCCTAACTGACACTATTAGGCCTCGTTTATAGATAAAGATCTGTTTAGAATCATCAAATGTCATCACTGGAATATTTCCTACAGAGTTCCCTACTAATAATTGCATATAGCATCCATATGCAGGATATTGTCAGCCAGAATGTACCGGAGTGCAATCTATCCATTTAGAAAATATTCCAGTCAATCAGAAAAATCTGGATTCATTAAATGTTGGTTTCACACCAGTAGAGTGCCCTTGGGTGAAGGTTTTCTGAAAAACGAACAAACAAATTCAAATGCCTCAGAATGACAGTACTCAGAGCAGTCAGGCCGGAGGCTGAGTGGAAGCTAATGGACATTGGAGGCGTGATCACGCTCACCTCTCCTTCTGCCTGTTGCTCTCGTCAGGAAATGAACACCCACACAAATGCCAAGCTCCGGTCAGGCCGACCTCAGAGTGGAGCCCTGGGCCCTCAGAGTGGAGCCCTGGGCCCGCAGGGCCTGATAAACGGGGGCCAGCCCCTCCATACCCATCTGCTCTGCAGACCAGACAGATGCCAGAAGCCTGCAGCCAGCAGCCAGCAGCGGCCCCCTCCCCTCCCCTCCCCTCCCCGCCACAGCAAAAGCAACAGCAACAGTTTAGCCTGAGCCTGGCGCACATCTCCCTCCCTCCCTCTCTCCCTCCCTCCCTCCCTCTCCCTCCCTCCCTCCCTCCCTCTCTCCCTCTGCTGGGACTGTTATGTAAGGGAGAAGAGCTCCGCGCCCTGACACATGCATCTCATTAGAGCACAGACTGGGCCTGCTGTCTGGACAGCACTCTCTCTTGCTCTCTCTTTTACCCCCCCCCCCCTCTCTCTCTCCTCACTCTCTTTCACTCTTTTGCTCATTACTCTCTCTCTTTTCTCCTCCCTCACTCTCACTCCCTCTTGCTGCTCTTTCTTTCTTTCTTTCTTTCTTTCTTTCTTTCTTTCTTTCTTTCTTTCTTTCTCTCTCTCTCTCGGCAGCCGTGGCCCACTGGTTAGCACTTGTAACCGGAGGGTTGCCGGTTCGAACCCCAACCAGTGGGCCGCGGCTGAAGTGCCCTTGAGCAAGGCACCTAACCCCTCACTGCTCCCCGAGCGCCGCCGTTGTAGCAGGCAGCTCACTGCGCCGGGATTAGTGTGTGCGTCACCTCACTGTGTGTTCACTGTGTGCTGTTTGTGTTTCACTAATTCACCGATTGGGTTAAATGCAGAGACCAAATTTCCCTCACGGAATCAAAAAAGTATATATACTTATACTTATACTGTAAGGGCTTCATTACCGAAGGAAGAGAGATGACCAGTCATTTGTACCTTTCACACCAAGAGCCTGTGTAATACCAGCTGAGAGTGCGGATGTGTGGGTGAACTGAAAAAGGCCAACGGCCAACGTGTGAACATGTAAGGAGTTATTCAGTGGTTAAGGACAAAAAGACAGAGGAAGAGGGGACAGTGTGCATACTAACCAGGATTTCAGAACAGGACAGATTCAAATACATCCACACAACATCCATCCAGCATGACTAAAAAAGTACTTAAAAGTACTTACAAATTGGTCAAGAAAAACATTAAAAACTCATTGACATTCTTGCGCGTAAAGTAAAACATGAGCAATAATCACCAAGCACACAAACACCCACTTGAAGCAGGAGATTACCAGGTCAAAGGGGGACCGCCTACACAGGTAAATATTTGTGTTACGACATAGTTTAAAGAAGGATCTCAAAGACACATTAACTTATCGCTTACGTAAAAACAAAAAAAACATCTTGCAAAAGCCTCTACTAAGAAGAGCGTTTGGAAAAGTCACCTCTTATCTCTTATTTAGTGCAGAGTTAATAATAACAGGCCCTTTCTGAGGTCTCTGGAATGTGTGCTCACTGTCAACACAACTAAGCACAATTTGCCATGGTTTTGGGCAATACCAGCTCAGCACATTGGGCTGTTCAAACGGCCCCCAGTGATTCGATC
>NC_055957.1:32424832-32459832 GCF_018492685.1 Alosa sapidissima | reverse complement strand
GACAGAAATCATTCTGCAGATCGATGTGTTCCGTTTGACTTCTGGACACGAAGCAGAACACAGACAGAGGAGTTACTGTGTGTCCTCCAAACAAAAGGAACGCGATCGATCCAACACAAATGTGCGCTGCAGGAGCTCTGTGAAGGGGCCAGGCCTGCTCTGAGAGTGATCACAGGCCAACGGTCCATGGAGACACACTCAGTAGCTTTAGCTTTGCTATTATTTCGCAATGACTATATAATGAAGTGACAAGTGATGGGAGCCGTGGGGGAGAGGGAGAAAATAGGGAAAGAAGGGATAGCGAGAGGGTTAAAGGGAGAGAGAGAAAGAGGGAGAGAGAGGGAAGGATAGAGAGAGGAGGAATGAGAGGCCAGTATTAGTCAGAAGGACTTCAAAACAGCCTCCATCCCAATAGTCATCAGAGACTCTTGGCCTTGAGCAAACTAACAGTTGCTGGAAAATGGGAGAGGTATCTGTGCACAGTACTTTCTCTCTTCCAGTGAAAACACACACACACACACACACACACACACACACACACACACACACACACACACACACACACAATCTCCCTCTCTGAGGGCAGTAGTCACACCACAGGAAATGACTCTTTGCGGAAGCGGAGGGAGGACCATGACGAGACGTGTGGCAGAGCCAGCCGGACCCCTCCAGCACACTCCGCACCCTCTCCTCCCCCCACCTCCTCAGGGAGCCATCGACCAGCCGCAGGAGCATATCGGAGAGGAAGAGGAGGAGGAGGAGGAGGAGGAGGAGGAAGGGAGGTCAGGAAGGAATGGGCACAGCAGCATGACGTTGCTGGGAGAAGCATTGCGCCAAACGTTCCAGTGATTCAGCTAAGCTGGACCTCCTCCGAGAGAGAGAGAGAGAGAGAGAGAGAGAGCCCGAGCCCAGGCCTACAGCAGAGAGAGAGAGATGGAGGGAGAGAGACAGAGAGAGAGAGAGAGACAGAGAGAGAGGGAGAGAGAGACAGATAGAGAGGCCAGGCTTCCTGCTAGAGGCTCCTAGAGACCAAGCGTGCTGGGGAGGCCAGAATCCAAGAGGAACAAACTAATCAGTGTCAGGAGGTCACTGACTTCCATCAAGGAAATGGGTTGATCATGGTTGACTGATATCCTTTTAACCATTTAGCTGTCCACCTTCTCTGCAGTGACTTCTCTGCAAAGTAAACAGGTTGAAGGAAGTCAGCTGTTGAGCTGCCTGTTCCTACCACTCCATCCACTCTTTCTCTCTCTTTCTTTCTCTCTTTCTCTCTCTTTCTCTTTCTTTCTCTCTTGCTCTCTCTGCCATCTATCAGAGAAGGAGAAGTCAGTAATACTCTTTGAGTTCCTCCCTTCTCTCCTCCCACTCTCTCTCCCTCCCTTTCTCTCTGCCATCTATCAGGGCAGGAGAACAGGTCGGTAATAAGTAACACTTTGAGTTCCTCTCTCCCTATCTGATTATGAGGAGTAATGAGGAGTGACACAACCATCTGAACTATTTCCCCTGAGGAGAAAGAAATCACATTTTTTCCTCTGAATCCCATCAGTGATTCAGACATGGCGGAGGGACTGCACTGGAGAGAATGAAGCACAGGAAACCCACAGAGTGAAAGCACCGCTGTTTGACTGCAGCAATTCAGTCGCTTCACTTCAGTCCCTCGCAAGAGTTAAGGAAGGAGCCATAGAGCAGCAGCAAGTTCCAGTCAGGGAGAAAAAAAAAGAAATAATGAGGAAAAAAACAGCAAGGGGTTTGGAAAAAGCCTTGGCCACACACAGTGCCATCACAATGCAGCAACCTAGAGGTAATTCACACTTTAAAGAGCTGCCATCTGCACCCAGAGAGAGAGACAGAGAGTCACCTGCGTCAGTGTGGGGAGGGGGGGGGGGGGGGGGGGGGGGGCCTAGGGGATGGGAGAGGCTCCAGGCAGGCAGGCAGGCAGGCCATGGTTGCAATGAGCTCACCCTTACGTAAAGAGTCCACAAGCGAGCGAGAAAAAGTGAAAGCCCCCTTCCCAGCCCAGCCCAGCGCAGAGCAGAGCCCTGCGAGGTGAGATTAAGCCGGCGACAAGAGGCGCGCATTAGCCCCCTTTGATGGGTGGATCCCCCTGCTTTAGCGGCTAATGCGGGCTCTATGGAGGCCTCTGGCAGAGCCACGCCACCGCGGCCCTTACAAACAGCTATAATTAGGAGTCCCATTTAGACTGGATCTGAGGGGGCATGCAAAGGGATTGAAGACTCTCCCAGTGGAAAGGCAAAGGTAAGGACACTTCTCTAAGTGCTCGTCAAGGACTGCTGCAGTGAATCTGAGATGGAGACATGAGATTCTGACTCAGCATGGGAGAGAGGTGATGGGGTTGGATCAATAGTACTGATACATCATTCCCCAAGCCCAAGCCTAACCGCCATGCACACATACACACATGCACACACACATACACACACACATATACACAAACATATACACACACACACACACACACACACACACAAACACACACACGCTCCCACAGGATTTCTCCCCAGTCTGCATGTGGCTTGAGGTTTCCTGAGTTCTCCGAAGAATGCCTATTTAATTCAGTGTCGATTCCAACAGCTGATAAAAAGGTAAATTGAAAAATTCCTTGCAGCATACGCCGCAACAATTGGCCACTTGTTCAGTGTGTGGATGAGGTGCGAGGGCATTGGGGCGGGGGGCTCTTGTGTGGAGACTCCGTGTGTCAGGAAGCAGAAAGTAAAGACTGTCTCTTGAATCTAGCACAGGAGGCTGAAGAGGACCCCTGGGGCCAGCGTCCTCACACCCTGGGGGAGTGCGGTGTTTGGGGCCTAATGCCCCTTCACTCAGCCTCATATACACAGAGTCTCAAAAGCTCTCCAACAAACTGCCTGGCCGAACTCACCACACACACACACACACACACACACACACACACACACACACACACAAAAGCCTGTATGTAATGCAGCGTGAAAACAAACAAACACAGAAACACAGACATACACACAGTGAGCTCTATGCCAGGTTACGGGGACGTTGCTAGGTTACGGGGACGCTGGCGAGACACACCGCTCCGTCTGGCATCATGTTTTTGTTTGTTTTTATGTAATGTTCGTAATTTTATGTAATGTCATGTTTATTTTTTTGTATTGGTTTGTCTAGTTAAATGTTTTCCCTATTTATTTACGTTATTTTTGATAGTTTTCGTGTTATTCTTAGTCCTTTTTACTGCTTCTAAGTCAGCTGAAACGTCGTTGACGTTTGTCCATTGGGAGCTTGCTATGGCTAGCTTTTGCCTTAGCTGGGCCTCTGACATCCTTCCATCCATCCGTGAACGGTGCACTTCACTGTCTGGTCGAGGGGATCTCTCAGGACAGCTGGACCTAGGCCGTAGAGCTGTTGCTGACCTGCGAGCTGCCATGCCAACTGCAGACTAACGTTAGCCTAGCGGTGAGGAGCTGCAGTCTCACGGAGTAACAAACGGTCGCTGTTAGAAGTCCACCGAGTTGCGGATCTACACGATCGCCCACTACTTCAGACTGTGCTTCCAGTGATCTCCAGACTGCAGTCTACAAGGCCTAACGTTAACGTGATCTCCAGACTGCCAGTGAATTCACCGGGTTGATCATTTGCTAATGTTAAAGAACTTTGTTGGCATATCGGTTGCGAAGACACTCTGTGCAGTTTTCACGGATCATCATTGCCCTTGGACATTTTCAGCTGGTTTGGAAATTGGACTAATTTTAAAATCACCTTTCCCCTTTTTAAATATATTTTCTTTTTTTCACTTTTTATTTGTTTATTTGTTTTGTTGTCTGTCTTGTATGTCTTGGTGTCACGGGTACGCTGGCGACTACGCCGCTCCGTCCAGCATTTTTTGTATTTGTTATTTTTTAAATGTATTTGTCATGTCTTGATGTCATGGGCACGCTGGCGACTACGCCGCTCCATCCGGCATCGTTTGTCTTGTTATGTGTCTTGTTTGTTGGAGCGGTTTGGGTTGCACTATGTGCATGTTAAATGCGCTTTAAAAATAAAACTGACTTGACTTGACTTGACTATGCCCAGCTCCCTGGTGCCAGTCTGAGGTGTTAGGGGCAGCGGGGGGGGGGGTGGGGAGGTTGGGGCGGTTGAGTGCCAGCCACTCGGCTCATTATCTCATTTTCACAGCAATTTCCCTCTCTGGTCCCGCACACAAAAGGAGCCTCTGTGTGCTGGCCTCTCCCTTTAATACGCTTTAACTCACTTTCACTCTCACACACACACACATACACCAACACACACACACACATACACCAACACACACACACACACATACACAAACACACACACACACACACACACACACACACACAGACACACACATACAGACACACAAACATGCACACACGCACGCACACGCACGCACACGCACACACACACACACACACACACACACAGACACATGCACACACACGCACACACACACGCACACACACACGCACACACACAAGCATGGGCTTCATCACCAGTGGACAAAGCACCTCACCCAAAACAAACTATTATTTCAAGGGGGTGTGGGGGGGTTGATGGAGACAGATGGGCTCAAGTCCTCCACATGGCATCCTCGTCCTCCTTCTCCTCCTCCTCCTCCACATGGCATCCTCATCCTCCTCGTCCTCCTCCTCCTCCTCCTCCTCATCCTCCTCCTCCTCCTCTTTAACTCTCATCTGCTTTTCATCTCTCTGTTTCTCTCTTCTCTTGGCTTTGGCACGGGGACTGCAGTGAGATTTCTGAAGCCTCAGGTCACAGTGTTTTTCCCTGCTCGCTACACGTCTTCACTCTGCTTCTTTAAACATGTTAGCAATTCAACATGTAATACCTGCTGCATCTACAGAGCACTGCAGAAAGAGAGAGAGAGAGAGAGAGAGAGAGAGAGAGAGAGAGAGAGAGAGAGAGAGTAAGGACGTGTTGGGACAACACCCAGCAAGGTGGTGAGTCAGAAGAGTTTGATATTTGTGGCTCTTTCATGTTTCATTTGTGAAATCAAGTTCAGTGTGTTTAGGGTGAGTGTCGAGGCCAGAAAGTCGTGTTTCTCACTGACACCAAGACGTCTTGCATGCAGCGGAGCTGCCTGATGAGTGGGTGGGGGGTGCTGTGTGTGTGTGGAGCTGGGGGTGGGGGGTAGTGTGTGTGTGTGGAGCTGAGGGTGGGGGGTGGTAAGGGTTGGGCGGATGGAGGGTGCCACAAAACAGCTGAGAGACTTCCAGCTTGTGATTTAGCCAAGGCATCTGTCCCCACCCACTGCAAAGGGTAAATCAGGACAACCACACAACCTCTGTGTGTGTGTGTGTGTGTGTGTGTGTGTGTGTGTGTGTGTGTGTGTGTGTGTGTGTGTGTTTGTCTGTTGTCAGTTTGTGTGTGTGTGTGTGTGTCTGTGTGTGTGTGTGTGTGTGTGTGTGTGTGTGTGTGTGTGTGTGTGTGGGTGTGTGTGTGTGTGGGTGTGTGTGTGTGGAGGGGAAGAAGGACAGATCCTTGGGAGGGAGGGAGGGAGGGAGGAGGAGTTGAATCCACCATGCCCATGAGATTACTGTAATGCTGTTGGTGGTCCACTGGTGTTTTCTTACCCAACTAACCACCCCCCCACACACAGAGATATGCTCAGTGTGTGTGTGTGTGTGTGAGAGAGAGAAAGAGAGATTGTTTCTGAAAAAGCACGCAAGATGAAGAAAGAGAGAGTGAGAGAGAGAGAGTGATTGAGAGAGAGCAAACTTCACTAAAAACAGGGGCTCTGTCACTGTTGTGTTTTTCCTTTACGCAGGATGACAGCCAATTTCTCGCCTTCAAGCAATCAATCAAGTGAAACCTAATCAGCCTACTGACAGGTGTTTTCCCCAGAATATAGCCTGGGTTGCCATGGCTTTCTCTCTGTTACTGTTTGGATTTGCTGCCTTCGCCCCCCTTCCTTCTCCTCCTCTTCCCCCTCCTCCTCATACAGACCTCTATACTGCCCAAACCGGAGGAGGGACAACACACACACACACACACACACACACACACACACACACACACATACGTACACCTGTAGCCTCTATCAGCTGTGGAGGAGGCAGCTTGTCGACATGTTCGCTCCCATCATAAGATTCGTTTAGCAAGAGAAGAAAACCACCAATCAGCACCGATCAAGTGAGCAAGAGAGCAAGTGAGCATCTGTACCACCCAACAATAACAACACTGAGCAAATGAGCAAGAGAGCGTCTGTACCACCCAACAATAACAACACTGATCAAATGAGCAAGAGAGTGTCTGTACCACCCAACAATAACAACACTGAGCAAATGAGCAAAAGAGCGTCTGTTTCACTCCGATCCCACCCCACGCCTCCCTCCCACTCGTTTCCTGTAACTCTTCACTGTCCTAATGAATAAAGGCCAAAGCCAAATAAATACACTTAAAAAAGAGAGCGGAAGGGCCAGCTGGTAGTGGGCGCTTGTTTGGTGAGAGGAGCACGTCTGTGTCAGCCTCAATGTGTGTCCACTGCTTTGTGTGTCAGACTGTCTGACCCACACCATGGTTCCTGCAGGCCCACCCTTCCTGAAACAGTGGGCAAAACATACATGCTCTTTCCTTTCCTCGTCTGCTTTGTCTCCACAGACAGAGCACGGCGGCCGTCGCTGTTCAGACACAAAGCGCCAGAGAAGAAGAAGCCTCCTTCATGTGGCCATCATGAGCAGGCCAGACAAATAAGGCACAAAGCCTGAGCTACAGCATGCTACAAACAAAGGGCACATTCTCCACACGAGACCAACGCCACCACGAGCCCACACCTGCCCTCTTGAGGGTTCCATCGGAAAACAATGTCATGCCCTCCTCACCCCAACCCCCAAAAACCCAAACACACACTGACACATTTCAAAGGGCTGTCGCCGCTCGTGCCGGGAGAGTGAGGCAATGTGTCTGCTTTCTCCATTCAGCAGCCAAGGTGTTATTGTAGTGAGACGTCAGTCAGCCTGTGAGGCAGAGAGGAGCCTGAAGTGGAAAAACGCAGGAGTAGAGGAGAGTGGTGAAGGAGGAGAGGAGAAAGAGGAGGAGGAGGAGAGGAGAGAGATGGGTAGGTGAAGGAAGCCAACAGTAGTAAGACAGAATCAGAGCAGACAGCCCTCAGATGACAGATGAAATGCTGAGAGCTCTATTTCTGTACAGCCTTTATTTATTTGTCTTTCTTTATTTCTCTCTTTTCTTTTTTTCTCTTCCTTCATCCTTTCTCATTCACTCATAAGTGCTGCAGCAAATGGCAATAACATAGTGTAATACCCACTGGTCACCACCTCTACTGTATGTCAGGAGCCCCTTACCCCTTATCGCCCTCTCTCTCTGAGTAGCAGCATCCCTGGCAGCCTCTCAGCCCGAGCTCTGCAGCTCCTTAGGCATGTGCATGTTCAGGAAACTGACCGCCTCTGACCGCCTCCTCCAGTCCCTCCTTACGTCCTTATCTTCATCTACCTCTTTACTCCACAGCAATGAGCAAAGAAAATAGCTTTGGAAAGGGCCTGAGTGAGATGTACAGGATGCTAACTGACCAGACGTAATAAATGTGTCTGACCAGGAGGCCACCGAGGCCAGTAAGCGCGTCGATTTCTCAGAACTCATCAGAAGAGCAAATCTACTGAAGGGTCATCTGACTACAAAACAATAGAGGTCAGCACTACGGAACGCAGCACTGGTGTGACACAACATTCTAGAGAGTCAGACGGAGATGGAGGGAAAGAGAGGGCAAAGAGAGGAAGGAAAGAGTGAAAACAGTGTGAGTTAGGAGAGGGATAGGGGGGGAAAGAGAGGGAAGGAGAGAGAGAGAAGGGGGAGGCAAAGAGAGGAAGGAAAGAGTGAAAACAGTGTGAGTTAGGAGAGGGAGAGGGGAAGAGTGAGGGAGAGAGGCAGAGAGAGAGAGAAAATCACGGATGTTGAGCAGCTGTATGCTCACTGACCACAAGCCTCCACGTGATACGCAGGGAGAGGAGCCAAAAACATAATAGTCCACATTCAGGGAGAGACAGAGAGATGGGGGTGGGGGATTGTGGTGGAGAGACATGAGCTTTACCTGTAGGTATGTATGCAGCTGCCAGACAGGGAGTGTGTGTGTGTGTGTGTGTGTGTGTGTGTGTGTCTGCTTATTAGTCCTTACTAAGCTGGTGTGTACAACATTCCGTGAGCCTGATCACAAACTCATTTTCCAGAGGCCCACAGCAACAAGGCTCTTCACACACACAAACACTGGCACATATGGGGCATGCTCTCCGGTGCATTCTCTGATGACAGCCCTGCTCTGAGTGTGTGTGTGTGTGTGTGTGTGTGTGTGAGAGAGAAACAGAGAGAGTAGGAGTAAGAGCCCCTATATTACACTATAATATATATACATATCCGGTAACAAAAAGTTAGGGATATCTGGCTTTCGGATAAAATTTAAAGTACTGAAACATTGAACTATTGGACATGCACATTCAAAAGTTTACAGAAGGTCACATTAAGTCCACGTGTAAAGGTTATAGTGGATTTTATGTTCATCCTGAAATTTCAAGCTACAGCAGAGGAAGCACATACACAGAGACATTCTCTGGAATCAGAAAATAAATGGAAATAAAGATTCTCTTTTTCACAACAACATGTAAAAAAAAAACTGATATGAAGCAAAGAAACCAAACAAGTCATGATATGGTGATAAAGATAAAACTGTAGGTCCATCTCTACCCCTCCATGGCAGGGCTGGACACCTCATGCTCCCTGTGGCTCAGACAGAGCATCGTGTCAGGGCCCCAGACATCCATCACAGGAGAGAAGGAGAACAACATGGCAACAACAACTGGACCCAGAGGGCGGAATAGTATTGGACCGGAGGCTGAGAGGAACTGAGGACACACTGTATTATGAAGCGAGTCATGTACATTTTTTTTTGCTCCACTCACACACACACACACACACACACACACATACACACACACACACTCCACTGGAGTGCTGGATTATGAGGAAGGCGCAACCCAAGCCGCCAGGGAGACGTTTGCTCACAAATAAAAAATGCTGCCCTTTCACCACCTCCTCATTGGCCCCGGCCAGGCAGGCAGGCTCCCCAGCCCTCCGCACATACCCCATAATTAGGGCCCACCGCCAGGGAGACAGGGGCCGACACAGACCCAGAGACAGAGAGACCCAGAGAGAGTCAAAGAGAGAGAGAGAGAGAGTGAAAGAGACTCAAAGAGAGAGAGAGAGGCTCAGACACATCCAGAGAAAGCATATTTACTCATAACTTATTCTAAGTTATTATCCCTGATGGTTGGAAAGCTTGAACTAACAACACGTTATGTAAGGCATATCTTACTTTTGGGGGAGCCATGGGGCGGGCCAAGGTGAGTGGGACGCAGCTGATTTAAGGAGGACATGTGCAGGCTAGCTGGCTTGCTGGTCATGGCCCTGGCTCATCAGAGACCGTGAGGGTGCTGAGTGTCATGTGCATTAGCAATTATGCTGCTATTGACCTGTGGAACAGAGTGGATGTGTGTGTGTGTGCGTGTGTATGCGAGCGTGTGTGCATGTTTGTGTGTGCGTGTGTGCGTGTATATGTGTGTGTGCGTGTCTGAGTGGGTTTTTTGAAGTGTGTGTGTGTGTCTGTGGGGGCTTTCTGAAGTGTGCGCGTGGCTTTGTGAGGAATTTCCCATTTGTGTCTCCTGCCCCATCCCCCACAGTTCAAACTCAAACAGGGTTCTGTCTGGATGACAACTCACATTTTCCCAGGCCTGAAAAAGGCAACAGCCGTCTCCCCTAGCAACAGCATCTGAAGTATCAACTTACCTTTTTCAGGTCAGGGGGAAGCTTCTAATTTGATCATTACTGACTATTGCAGCAGACCAGGCACTGATAGAAGATATGCACACTTATGATGTATGATGGCCATATCATATGAGGGTGGAAGAAATGCCACACACACACACACACACACACACACACACACACACACACACACCTTCACTCAGTGTGTAAAGACATGGGAGAGGGCGGTGAAGAGCAGCAGTGTGCATGTAGCAACAGGTCACAGGAGCCATAACATGTCTGCAGATATACGTCCTCAAAGGACAAGATATGGCCAGTGCAGATACAGGGCCTGGAGAGAGACGGTGTGGAGGGGACACAGCAACACACACAGACAGACAGACACACACACACACACACACACACACACACACACACACACACACACACCCTGTGCTGAGATGAAGGCTATCTTGTTTCACAGCAGCAAATCTGAACATATTACAGACCCTAGCACTGCCAGGTTTTACCTTTGTCCACAGACCAGTGACCTGCAGCCCTGCTGGTCCAGTAGCAGGAGGGACCAGAGGAGGCCACCCCATGCTGAACCTGAGCACCCGGCAGCCTCTTCCCCCACTGGCAGTGAGGAGGAGGAGGGAGGCTCAGAGTTGGTGGGAACCTGCCGTCCGCACACACATCTCCCATTCAAAGCGCCTGCTCCACCCAACAATAGGTATTCAAAGATGGGCATGGGCCCTGAGCACTTGCATGGAGCACCTTTGTGAGCGCACCTCAGAGAGAGAATGTGGAGCCCTCCTCCTCCCCCACCTCCATTCACACTGGGAGAGTGCTGAGGCTGAGGGGGCGTGGAGGTGGAGGTGGAGGTGTGGGGGGTCTGGGGTGAAGGGTGGGGCGCTGATGGACAGTGGAGGTGAAGGTGGTAGAGAAGGGAAATGTCTCTCTCTCTCTCTCTCTCTCTCTTTCTCCCCTGCACTCTCTCTCTCTTGTGTGCTCTCTCTCTCTCTCTTTCTCTAGTGCGCTCTCTCTTTTGAGGAAGGAATGCTAGCCTTGTGTTAACTTTTTTTTTTCTGAAGAGCAAACAGCCCCTCACTTGGGGCAGAGCCGGTGAAAGAGAGAGAGAGAGAGAGGGAGAGAGAGAGAGGGAGGGAGAGAGAGGGAGAGAGAGGGAGAGAGAGAGAGGGAGGGAGAGAGAAGGAGAGAGAGGGAGAGAGAGAGAGGGAGAGAGAGAGAGAGAGAGGGAGGGAAAAAGAGGGAGAAGACAGAGAGGCTTTTAAAGCTCCAAGCTCTCGGCGGAATATGCCAACCATGAGAGGAGAGGGTGGCTGGCTAGCGATGCTCAGAGTCAACACAGGCGCTGGATTCAGGGAAAGTTCATGGGGTTCAGACCTGGCAAAGGTATGGGGAGGAGCCTCCGAGGGCATAATAGGAAGCTTTCTTTCCTCCCCAATGAACAGTGACTTTAGTGAGGCAGACATCCCAACCTGCAAAAAGTCATTTCAGGGAAGTATCAAGAAGCCCCCCTCCCACCCCCCCAAAAATAAAATAAACTTTAGCCTACTTAAATACAGATTAATATGTTCAGTAATGTCTAGTCAGTACACCAAATAAGGAAGGCATACAAATTGTGAAAATAAAATATAGTTTGGTCTTTTCATGTAGCCTTGGCAACTAGCCATCTTGTAGGCGATAGGCCTGAATAATATGCACATGAATTGACACTTGTTAAACTTACCTCAACATGTCTTTTGCAATCATTTAACCCGCCATGGGCAATGCTAAAGTCACTGTTACAAACAGTGCAGTGTGCAAGACTAGGCCTATCATTATTTTTTACTCTTATGAGACAAGGGTAGCCTACACTTTGAACTGACTCTGCCATGACGCTCCTGTTCCTATACACTGAGCTGATTAATTAAATTCGGGAGAAAAGAGATAAAAGCCCGCCTACACTGAAAACTGATTGGTTAATTTAGCGAAACAGGACGCTCTCTGTCTTGGATGCGTTTAGGCACACACACACACACCACCTCTCTCTCTCTCTCTCTCTCCCGTCGTGTGCGCGCTACACTCACATGCGGTCTCGCATGCGCGCTCTTGATCGCTCACTATAGATTCCGGGAGATTGTATCTAATTTGCGGGCGTCTGGGAGCCGCTATCAATATGCGGGAGACTCCCGGAACTTCCGGGAGACTTGGGATGTCTGAGTGAGGGATACGAGGAAGGAGGAAAAAAAGAAAGACAAAAAAGCACATCGCCTGGGGCTGCAGAGAAGAAGGTGCGTTAGCGTTTATCCAAGCTAGGAGCTAGCTGGTTGCCATGGTGGCACGGTCTGGATGGGAATGGCAGTCATCCCTGCTCCCTGTAATTGAGGTAATGATATGTCCCATAGGCTGCAGCAGAGGACCCTGTGCAGGGAATGGAATTCCTCTCGTCTCTGAGTCTACACCCCTCCCTTCATCCCTTCTTCTCTCTCTCATTCCCCCTCCCTCTCCCTCTCTCTCAAGTCTGAACAGGTCTCTCAAAGTTAAAAATCTGCGTCAGGAGGGTAGCCTACACTTTACTAAACTTTAGTTAGTTTCCCTTTGACTCAAGAGAGGAATTCAATGATATGTAATCTTTTGATTCAACAGAGCTTTTAAGTTTTGCAACTGATTTTCTTTTTGTTGTTGTTGACAGAAGAATGAGAAACCCACCACCACCTCGCTGCTCCATTTAACTATATGGACACACCGCCAGCGACTTTTCATTCATTTTCTATGAGAGCCAGCGACTTGTCATCTTGGCGGCGAGAAGCTGCAAAACCGTTGGCATCGCGAATTGTGTGAATTGGGCGTTTTGAGTAACCAGGGCGTCAAGCAGAACGTTAAAACTTGGCCAAATTTATGGTAGGCCTAATGAGCTATGACATGGTTCAGCAGCAAACGACCGCCGGCAAACCATTCAAAATGAGGTTGCTGACCTTTGCTCCTTTTAGTGTTTATAATAACAAGGATGAGAGGTCAAATGACTGTTTGTAGAAACGTAATACTTGTTCAATGTCTATATGACCTTCAACACAATGAACATGGTGTCCAAAATGTTTTTTTATAGGCTGAATAATGTTACATGAGTAAGTTAAGGACAGTAGCGATGGTAGCGATATAAAGGCTATACTTTCTGAGGTAGCTGCCAGATGCTAAATGACCATCATTCAGATAGATAGATAGATAGACAGATAGATACTTTATTGATCCCCAAGGGGAAATTCAGGAAAAATTCAAATTCAAAATTGAGGCAAGCCCAAACTCATATTTGTATTGCTTCTTGATAAAGTCATTTTTAATATCAAATCAAGTTAATTTGTGTAGGAATACGTTATCCCAATGGTTCTTTTAAAATGTAACATATAGCAGAACATTCCAGCGGGCGTCTGGAATACCCCTCCCAGAGTGAATTGTGCAGCTCAAGTCGCTAGCGGAGCATGGGTCAGGTCACTGGCACTCAGCCAGAGTTTACTGCACTGACCTGATTTACCGCCACAAGAAGCCTTTTATAATAAGACTGGAACTGATAAATGCTACAAGTGAGTATGAGAAATGATGTGATTATGTGGACCACATACAGTAATAATAATGTCAATAATAATAATAATAATAATAATAATAATACCCCACCCCCATACTCCTCGCACTCCTCTACACTCAAACAGAGGGGTGCTTGTCCAGCACGTCCACCTGATAGGTGAAGGACTACTCGTGGGGCTTGTGACACACTGTTTCTCAGTTAACAACCGGACAGAGACCCCCTTGTCTGGGACCAGTTCCACTGAAAATGTGACCTCCGTAGAAGGGGGGGGGGGGTGTCAGTGTTTTTCGATATGTGGCTATCCGAGAGGCTTTCGCTCCCGAGCTGTCCAAAGACGGAGGTGGTGGTGGTGGTCAAGGACAACCATTTCCGCCCAGTGAGACGCCCGCGGCAGTAGTGGGCTCCTGCTTCAGGGAATTAGCGTGAAGGATGTGGCTAATGACAAACAATAACAAGCTAGCTTGGCCTAAACTAGCGTTTCTGTCGCTAGATGAACTGACATCTGTTAACAGGACTGGTCAGTGGCAGGAAGGAAGCACTTGTGCTCTTGTCTGTTAATGAGGGCAGGAGTACAGTACTTAGCCTGTAAGGACCGGCATGCAATTGGCTGACACCAGAACTGAGGCTGGTTCAGTGGGAATGAGAGAGAGGATATCTCACAGAGAAGACCTGCTGCAGGGTGTACCATTCACTCAAGGAATTCATAGCATATTCAAGGGGGATAGGTATGTAACCTACACACACACACACACAAACCTTTGAATAGAGGATACAGGCAATTTACCTTCCAGCCCATACCAATCATTCTGGAGAGAACATATCCTAAGTGACTGCACAGCGACGTGTCAAGACTTGGCCCAGACCAACAGCAGGATCAGCAATTTTGCCCTCTTTTCCGAGAGAAAGTTTTTCTCTCTTTTTTTTTCTCTCTTCACAGCAACGCGGAACTAGCTAAGAAACTCAGTGGCCTTTTTTAGATCTAATTCTGTCTGGACAGGAAAAGAAAGCACAAGGAATGTCACACCGAGTGACTTTTATGTGATCTCCCAAACAGAGGACGTTACGGTATGGGATCTCAGTGGCCAAGGCAAGAGTGGACATTTCCACCAGCAGCTGCCCGATAGAACATCCATCTTTCCCTTCGCCATAAAAAGCCAACTCCTAGACATATCGGAGGAGTGGAGCGTATGGTGAGTTCTCCCTCGGGACAAGATTATTGGGTTTTTACGGTATGACTGCACGGACGACGGCTCTGGCTCCTCATTCCGCCAAGCAGAGGAGGAGGAGGTGAGACAAATCTAACGGAAAGATGAATCAGCCAGCAGGGGAAAGGAAGAGAGAGAGACGGAAGAAACAGAAAAAGGAGGAACAGAAAGACCGACGGAGGGGAGGAAAGGTGGAGGAGAGGGAGAGGAGAGGTGGAGGAGAGGGAGAGAGAGTGCCGAAGGGAGCCCCGAACAAATGTTGTGAAATCGGAAATGCTGAGAGGGAAAACGTGAAATGTTTTTTTTCCAGGCGCAGGGCCCCCGCGGGCCCCCGGTGCGTGTGAAAGTGTGTGAGAGCGGGCAGTGAGGGGCGGAGAGCGAGGCTGAGGCCTGGCACAGATGGGGCAACAGTGCAGTAGGCATCCCAGCAGCTGGTCCGGTCGCTAGCCTCTCCGCTCAATGAAATACAACACACAAAGCAATAAATAAAACACACACACACAACACACACACACAAGTGCACTGAAACACACACGCAAACACAGGCATGGACACGCAAACGCAAACACACACACACACACACACACACACACACACACACACACACATCAGACACACATACACTATGAGAAATACACAAACACAAACACACACACACACAAACACACATCAGACAGACATACACTATGAGAAATAAACAAACACAAACACAAACACACACACACATCAGACACACATACACTATGAGAAATACATAAACACACACACACAAACACACATCAGACAGAAATACACTATGAGAAATACACAAACACAAACACACACACACAAACACACTGACTGGTCCATACAACAGGCTTTGGCCATCCCTCTGGAAGCAATTCCTTGAGAGATCATGATGCCTCTGTGTATGAGCAATCTGGCTGTATCTAATCTGATGGAAAGGATGAAGATGTGCCTGCGGTTTTTGGAAAAGCCCTGTGTGTGTGTGTGTGTGCGTGTGTGTATATGTGTCTGGTGTCTCATGAGGCAGAACAGGATAAATAAACGAGGTGGTCACTCAGAATGTCAAGCCCAGCCCAATCACACAAACATGTCCACCCACAACCACACACATACACACACACACACACACACATGGGGGTATGCAAACACACACACACACACAAATTAACACCAGTCACAATGTCCAAACAGCTGTTTTGACCCATCAGCCCAACTCTGTTCTGAGATAAACGAAAGACAGCTACGTTGAACCTCTGCACCCATACATCTCTTTATACAGAGTATTTCAACATAGGTTTTTACAACGCTTCAAATACAGTATATTTATGATGAAACATGATGAAACATTAGACAGTAAAAATCTACATTAAGACACAAGCTGTTACAAAAGAAACACATACTGTAAGTGATTAGGAAATGTAAGCCTTTTGGTTGTGGCAGAGGTCTTTGAAGTATCCTGACACAGGTAAAGAATCAACCTGACAGGTTTTATGGATGGTTTGACATTACGCTCCTCTCCTGCTTCTCAAGACATAAACACACAGATAGTAGCTTTGATCTCTGCTCTGATCTCAGAAGAATGTGACATAATGTGAAAATTGCAAAAGTATTGCAGGTCCCTTTACCCTGCAACTTTAGGCTGTCATACTGAAAGTGATGTTGAATTATCTATTTATTCTCCAGAATATAAGCAGCCAAGTATGCCACACACTGTATGACCATGCTAGTTGAAGGGTACATATATGCATGTCAGTTCAATTCTGATGCAGGTCCCTTTGCCTCGATTTGAACAAAAACAGCAGTTAACAGCAGAGGTCAGAATCAAAAACAGCAGTTAACAGCAGAGGTCAGAATCAAAAACAGCAGTAAACAGCAGAGGTCAGAATCGTTGTGTTCTGGACAGGAAACACACTTCCCTCTCCACTCCCTGGACGCTCCTTTATCTGCCATACCTGTTTACTCTGAGACAGAGACAGAGACACAGCATCTGACCAGGTCAGACAGAGAGAGAGAGAGAGAGAGAGAGAGAGAGAGAGAGAATCACCTCTCTCTCTCTCTCTCTTTCTTTCTCTCTTCCTGGGAAACAGCTCCTGCATTCCAGCAGACCATCTGGCCTTGGCAGATGTGGAGGAGCGACTGAGCTAAAGCATTGGCCACTATGATTACTGCTTAGCTTTCTCCAGCTCCACATTTAAGAAGAGTCGGAGTGTGTGTGTGTGTGTGCGTGTATGTGGGAGGCTGCAGTTTTATACTTTAAAGAAATGATGTGTTTTCTGTCAGGAAAAACTGTTTGGTACTATGGCCACTAGTGCAAGTCTAGCCCTCTTGCATGTGCGGGCGTTCTTGCTCCAGGCCTCTGGGCTTTCTTGCTCTTCTTCCTCCTCGCACAGCTGGTCTTGAACGCAGAGGTGACCAGATCAAGGCCCATAAAGAGCCACACATGCAGGAGGAGTCCACCGCCAGCAGGTGTTTTGCGGCGCAGGCAAACAGCTGCGTGGCCACTGACCTCACAGAGAGCCCGCAGCCAATCAAATGACACAGTCAGTCACATGGTCCAGCACTGCCCCCTCGCAATCTCCATCACAACTGGGTCAGTCTTACCCCCGCCCCCAGTTCAAACACCCACATCCCAAAACACAAGCACACACAAGGGGGGCTCCTCAACCAGACCAGGGACAGTGTGTCCTCAAGAGAGTGGCCGCTAGAATGGACCGAAGGTGAAAGTGCAGCATGTGTCATGTTTGAGCAGCGGTGCCGGGAAACGCTGCCCAGGCCAGCCATGTTGGAACAGTATCAGTACACACATGTTATCTGATTACAGATAGACAACTGTAATCAGTGGCCAACTTGTCACAATCCTCCAATCAGACAAATAGGAGCAATAGGTCAAGTAATTGCCTGGCTGGCAGCATTGCTTAAGTGATCCCATGCCTTATCACCTTACCTGTGCTTACCTGTGCTCCAAAAGTGATCCCATGCCTCATCATCACCTTACCTGTGCTTACCTGTGCTCCAAAAGTGATCCCATGCCTCATCATCACCTTACCTGTGCTCCAAAAGTGATCCCATGCATCATCACCTTACCTGTGCTCCAAAAGTGATCCCATGCCTCATCATCACCTTACCTGTGCTCCAAAAGTGATCCCATGCCTCATCATCACCTTACCTGTGCTCAGCACATCCACTCATCCACATATAGTCCACTCTATGTAGTGAATAACTATACTGTATGGTGGCTATTCATTCACTAAAGTCCAGTATTTAGCAAATGAGTAGTAGACATAGTTATTCGCTATGCATTATGTACTGAATAACTACAGTGTATGATATTCTCTATATAGAGCAGTATTTAGTGAATGAATGTGCACAGTTACTACAGTAGGGGTGTAACGGTACACCAAATTCACAGTTCAGTGTGTACATCGGTTTTGAAGTCACGGTTCAGTTAATTTTAAGTACAGTAAGCCTGTGGGAACTGTTAACCTAAAATTCACTAATAATTTTGTGGATGCACAACGGGACTAGTATTTTGAAAAGGTGTCAAATGTTTTTTGACATGAATTGACTAAACTGACATATGGTCCGCCACTTAATGTTTTGTGTGGCAACTCGAATATAAAACATGGTCCGCACGCACAAACATATATAGCTATTCACTAGTGCACTATATAGTGAATGAGCAGATATAGCTATTCACTAGTGCACTATGTAGTGAATGAGCAGATATAGTTATTCACTAGTGCACTATGTAGTGAATGAGGGATATAGTTATTCACTAGTGCACTATGTAGTGAATGAGCAGATATAGTTATTCACTAGTGCACTATGTAGTGAATGAGGGATATAGTTATTCACTATGTAGTAAGTGGTGTTCTGAACGCAGGCTTTAAGGCCACATGAAAGGCTGCAGGCCTATCTGAGTGAGGACTGAGCTCCAGTGGTCAAGCCAGAGTGTGCTGGGCTGACTTGCCCTGCCTCCCAGGTGCCATGGCCTTGCAGGGGCTCTGCTGCCCAGCAAATAGAAGGCATCCCCGTATGCCAGGTCATGCCTGAGAGATGACTAACGCATGGCCTTGTCCGTTGGGATTACTCCATAAATACACACAAGCACTCATTCTATAATTAAGACCCTTTGATCTAAATACGTTTCTGTGCAATCACAGCATTAGACTCTTATCTCAGTCATTACTATGAGCATGGGTAGATTACAGTAATGTCTGCTAAAAGGCAACTATAATACTCTTTTTAGAGATTAGGACATTTCTTTCAGGATATAAATAGTTCAAGGGACCCAGAATCATTTCAGACCACTACAAAAGATGTGCACACCCAGGAGAAATAGGCTAAAAGATTCCCAGGATCAAACTTCAGCATTACATAACACCAGCAGAATCTGACACTGCCTTTAATGACCGATATAAAAGGAATCTTAAGCTGTTTCTGTGCATAGTGGGCATTCACACAAAAAAACTCAACAACTTAAAACAGAAAAGTGTACAGTCTCTGACCAGTGGTCTATCTGATCAGGCACAATGGGAGCTCAACCCAGGTGCTGTGGGAAGTGGTTGCGTCGGGGTCGGAAAACCGGGAGTGGGGTGGAAGCAAACCGGATCAAAATAGCAGGTGGGAGGCCATCACTTCACCGCCCTGTTGTCCAGAAGTCATCATAGCAACCAGTATGACATGCGCACACACACACACACACACACACACACACACACACACACACACACACACTCAGAGACACAGAGAGAGAGAGAGAGAGAGAGAGAGCTAAGGGACAGGTCCGTTGAGCCAGCAACACTAGCTTCTGTTATTGGCAGATAAAGAGGGCTTGTGTGTGTATGTGTGTGTATGAGTGTGTGTGAGTGGTGGTGGGGAGGCTTCTGTCTACAATACATCATTTAGAAGTCGGAGAAGTGCCTCCACCCCCAGCCCCCTCTCCGATTTTCCTCCAAAAAAGGCTTTTGTTCGGTTGTGGATTTTCTTTCCTGGGCCAACCCCTGCCTATAAACAGTAGATGCTAAATTTAACTGAGGGGATTCCCCTGTTCGCCCACCACACCTTGCAAGGGTAGGTGAAGCTCGGCTACTCGGCAGGAACTGTGACCTCATTCTCTGTACAGATTGCAGACCCATGCTAGACACAGCAGACCCTGTGGACTACCTTTGTGGAAGACGAGCTCTGTCCTGAGGAGCAGTGCAATTCTAATTGCATATTTCGCTCCACACGTCCCATACCTTTGGCTGCCAGGGTCTGCTGCTCCCTGCACGGCAGGAATGCTCTCTCTCTCTCTCTCTTCCCCCTCCTCCCCCTCCACTGTATAATACTCCTCTTTCAAGCCCCACTCCTGACCAGACCTCCAGAGAGAAGAGACCTCTCCTCTCTTCTCCTCTCCTTCTCTCCCCTCTCCCCTCTCCTCCCCTCCTCTCCTCCCCTCTCCTCTCCTCTCTTCTCTTCTCCAGGAGTTTTGAATCTGCATCCCAGTTCATTAAAAGTCCTTGTGTGGGGGGGGGGGGGGGGGGGGTAAATTTGTCCGTCACAATGTTATCAGAGAGCCAAGGGCAGCTGAAATTTCCATGGCAGGCAAAGCACATACCAACTGCCGGGTGCCCGTGTCATAAGCTTTCGTAAAGTCTGAGAAAAGAAAAAAAACGGTGCCAACCAAAATACCATCCGGCAGCTCTGTACATGTCTGGAGACACAGTTGTGCCAGGCTGGCATTAAAAATGAGGGGACTGGCGGAGGCTCTGAACAATGACATTCTTTCATATGGACAAAACAGCAAAGGAGGGATGGGGAGGGAGGGAGAGGAGGGAGTCTGAGTCGCCTCCTCTCCATCTCTCCTCCTCTCTGAGGGAACTCTGGCAGGAAGACAGGCATGGCTGAACCATTGTGCTCTTTCTCTCTCTTTCTCTCTCTTTCTCTCTCTCCCTCTCTCTTTCTGCTGTGGCAGTCCTCCAAACAGCATCACCAGCCTCTGCTTCAGTTCCCTGGCTTGGCTTCCTGCGCTCTGCCACCCCCCCCCCCCCACTCTACCCACTGTTATGGGTATTTGGCCAGCTCTCCCTCCCTGCCTGGCTGGCTTGCGGTGAGCACTGACTCCTGCTCCAGTAATGGATAAACACTAAAGCCGGCTGAGGCGGTCAGAGAAAAGGCAGAGTGGCATCTTAACGTCCTGCTGCTCACATCGGGCAACACGTGTGCTTCTGCTGTTTCTGTTGCCACCTCAGTGTGACTGTGTTTTACATCCACACAAGTTTTCAAAAGTAGCAGTTCATAAAATGCCATCTCTACTCATTTCGCCGATGTCTCAGAAAAAAAGGAAGCAGAAGAATTAGGCTGGCTGTTTAACTGTAAATGAGTGAATGTGTTCAGTCCAGTGTCTGTAGAGACAGACTACTCAGCAGTTCTGACTGAACCGGGGATTGTAAGATTACCATGTCCTTCTCATTGTTTCTTTCAGAGCTTGGCAAATATAGCTAAAGAGGAAATGGGCAATACCAAAATGAAATTTTTACAGGGAGTCTGTCTACTTCAAAAGTTCCAGATCCAAAAACCTTCCATATTCTTTGTATGCAAATTGATGAAGACATTTCCAAATAAAGTAAACAAACATAAAAAAAGTAACATAACGAGTCAAGGCTCCGAAGGCAACGTTTTGGTTTTAATGAGAAGCATGAGCAGTCTGGCTTGTTCCATATGCCTGCTGGTCTTCTGCAGCCATAGCAAAGGAAGCTGTGTGACGTTGCCAAAAAGTGGGGGGAGAAAGAGAAGGAGAGAGAGAGAGAGAGGGAGGGAGAGAGAGAGAGAGAACCTCTCATCCAACCATCTGGATGTGAACCAGGCAGAGGGCCAGGAGGCAGTAAAACCCACTTAGTTGGAGTCTCTAACCGCTCCACGGCTGCCACGTAGCTGCTGGCCCAGGCTAAGGGGAGAGGGGAGAGGAGCCTGCTAGCTGTGCTCTTGCCTCAGAGTTCGACTTTCCCACAGGGCAACAGAGCAGAGGCAGCGCTGCACAGCACTGCGCTGGGCAAATGTCAACACAGCACCTCCATACAGACGCCTAGCACAAACACACTGACAACACAGCACAGGCTGTGCTGGTTAAAACTGACATTCATAGAGCATAGCACTCTCAACACTTTACTTCTCCCTGTGAGTAAAATGACAGCTTTTTTTCATTCAGTATTGTAGGTAATTTACACTTAAAAAGTCACATTGCTAGTAATCTCCACAAGAGGAGCATTTAGGCTCCTTTATCCTCCACATGAAGGAGAAGCTGGTGGAATGTTCTGGGATCTCACTCCAGCTGCTTGTGTCGCTGGTGAACTCGTGCTGTTGACCAGCTCAGGAGGAAGCCTTCTGTGCTCCTCAAGGTGCCTGAAGATGAGCCACCATCCACGATTCGGGTCAGTCCTTTTGGTTACATAATACCCACGTTTTTTCGCCCTCTCTTCCCTCTGGCTCTCATGCATAAACACTGTGAATCAAAGTGTGTTTGAAGACACATTTCACACACACACACACACACACACACACACACACACACACACACACACCAATATCAAAGACCATTTCATGCATGCATGTCACTTCAACTGACTTTATAAATGAGACAGTGGCTGGAGCAATTGTCCGGTCAATGTGCATGGCAGAAAAAGGTTCAGTTCACTCAGGAAGAACTGTGAGATACAGACCACAGGAAATGTTCGCGGTCGGTCTCACCTCCGAGCCCAGAGTTGCTGTGTTCTTGGCACTGCTGTCCATCTGAGACAGCAAGGCTCTGATGGAGCACGGAAAACCCCCAAAGGCAAGCCCTCCCCTCAGCAACAGCAGCACTGTGTGAAGCGGGGTGGTGTGTGTGTATGTGTGTGTCTGTCTGTGTGTGTGTGGGGGGGGGGGGGGGGGGCATCTCTTTCCAAGGATCTTTCAAAACATTCTCTAGGAGGTAAACAAAAGCCTTTCCCACACTGATGCAAAACACACCATGGTCCAGACACACAGACAGAGCTTACATGGGCTCTAGCATGTGGGAGAAACATGGGAGGTCAGGTGTTTCCATGGAGACCATACCAACCTTTGGGCGTGAGGAGAAACATGCCACTGAAAAATGACAGCTGGAGACAGCTGGAGGTCAGACGAGCATGACTGATGATTACGTGAAGCAGCTAACTGGACCTGTGTGTTTGTGTGTGTGTGTGAGTGTGAGTGAGAGAGAGAGAGAGAGACAGAGAGAGAGACAGAGAAAGAGGGAGCGAGAGAGTATGTGTGTGTGTGTGTGTGTGTGTGTATGTGTGTGTCTATATATGTGTTTTGTTGATTTTGGTACAGAACTGATATAAATGTTATCTAACACATGAAATGTGCCGAAATCTTCAGAATCCTGAAAAGGAATTCTATGAGAAGAACACACACAGGAAATTTCCCAGAAGAAACTGGGTCTGTGATTGTCCACTAGAGCAGCGACGGGTTGATGCACTTTGGTCGGCCATCACACTGGTCAGCAGACTCACTCAGGTGGGATGGAGGTTTGGGCTGTGGGGGGGGGGGGGCAGGCTTAGCTCATTCCCACTGGATTGTCCCACATGGCTGGGCGCTCTCAAAAGAGGGCAGCTCAGTTTAAACAAACACAACGACTTCCTCCTCACTGCACACCGAGCCTTTAACCAGAGCCTGGGCTCGTCGGCCCACCTTCTGGGGTCATCTGGGGGAAAGGCACAATGAGCGGTCCCGCCAAAACACAAGCCTCCCTCTGTCTCGCCAGCCCTCGGCATCCTGGGGAGGCTGGGGACCGCCATGTGTGTGGGTCACCCCTCACACCCGCATCACCACACCGCTTCGCTCCCACGCATGCCGCATTGCCTACTGAGGACACAGCACACACTAGCACACATGCTGCAGCCTACTGAGGACACGATACAGCACACACTAGCACGCATGCTGCAGCCTACTGAGGACACGATACAGCACACACTAGCACGCATGCCGCATTGCCTACTGAGGACACGATACAGCACACACTAGCACGCATGCTGCAGCCTACTGAGGACACAGCACACACTAGCACGCATGCTGCAGCCTACTGAGGACACGATACAGCACACACTAGCACGCATGCTGCAGCCTACTGAGGACACGATACAGCACACACTAGCACGCATGCTGCAGCCTACTGAAGACACAGCACACACTAGCACACATGCTGCAGCCTACTGAAGACACAGCACACACTAGCACGCATGCTGCAGCCTACTGAGGACACAGCACACACTAGCACACATGCTGCAGCCTACTGAGGACACAGCACACACTAGCACGCATGCTGCAGCCTACTGAGGACACAGCACACACTAGCACGCATGCCGCATTGCCTACTGAGGACACGATACAGCACACACTAGCACGCATGCTGCAGCCTACTGAAGACACAGCACACACTAGCACGCATGCTGCAGCCTACTGAGGACACAGCACACACTAGCACGCATGCTGCAGCCTACTGAGGACACAGCACACACTAGCACGCATGCTGCAGCCTACTGAGGACACAGCACACACTAGCACGCATGCTGCAGCCTACTGAGGACACGATACAGAACACACTAGCACGCATGCATGCAGTTCCCTCACACTCTCCTCAGAAGCCACAGACAGAGAGCCTGAAGGTGTACAGGGATTCAGTGCGGGAGCACGATGGGTCAATCAGCCACGGAGCCTCAGTGGAGAGGGGACACAACAAATGAACTGACCTCAGCAGTAAATAAAGAACCTGGTACATCCTCTGTTAGCTTCCCACAGCATGCACAGGCAAAATCCGCCAAATTCCGCTGCAAAAGGGATGGGTGCGCCAGAGCTATGCTGCAAAGAAAATAAGGCACTGTAACTACCTCTGCATTGCTGGGAAGAGAGCTACGACTGGCAGGTGATATTCAAACTGTTGGCATTCCTCAGCGTCCACATGCCAGGCCAACCTTAGCCTTTCCCACGGTCTTATATGCACCGAGCCCGTCTTAATAACCGCACACATCCAAAACACCGCCACCGAACAAGGCACATCTAATCCTAAACAATAATAGGAGCCGGCCGAAAAAACTCCAACATGCTAAAAACGCATAGCAGCGGTGAGAGCTCCCCTCACGCTGTAGCTCGCAAAGGTCAAAGGTCGAATTCCTCATCCTCAATCAAGCCTCCAGATTTCACACATTGGGTGAGGGGGAAACAAGGGTGATGGGGTGTGTGGTGGTGGTGGGGTGGGGCACCAGAGGGATGGAATGGAGGGGGCTTTAGTCAGAACTCTCGCTTCAAGGCAAGAAAAGGAAAGGAACACAGGAAGTCTGTGGCTACAATGGCCAAGGTATGCACAGTGACATAATAATGGTCAAAGCTGGGCAGGAAATGTGTGTGTGTATAGGGGGGGGGGGGGGGGGGCACTTTGAAACCTTCAGGGGGTAGCAAGCAGGTTTAGAGAGATCCACTTGTTTTTTTGTCTGTGTGTGTGTGTGGGTGGGGGGGGGTGTGCTTGTGTGTGTGTCTGTGTGCTTGTGTGTGTGTGGGTGTGTGTCTGTGGAGGTCTGTAATACTGCAATAAAATCTGAATGCATGAATGCATAACTGCTTCCTCCGGCCATGCGACCTCAGTCGGTGCGCATGAATGGCTTCCGCCGGCGCTAAAAACAGTGCCTCTGCGTGGCCAAATTACGGGCCATTACCGAGCAGCAAGGAGCCATCAGAACTTTCCATCGCCCAGCCAGTGCCCCATGCATACTAATGTCGTCACGGACGCCCACCTCGCCCACCTCGATGCCTCCTGACCAAACATTCAGTGTTTTTCCGCTCGCGCCTCGTAATGAAACATGCCACCCGGACCACCTGAATAATGCATCAGAGCGACCCAGGTAGTGGAGGCGTCCGAGAGAGACGCCGGTGGAAAAGTAACTTGCTGTGTTATACAACAGAAGCCCCATCAAGTCTCAAATCACAAATCTCAGCAGGGTTTTTTTTTTACTGCACCCGGAGTAGCTGTTTCTTTACAACCGATCATTTGAAAGGCAGGGTGGGGTTCGGGGGGGGGGGTGGACATGGTGGTGAGAAAGACATCTGTCAGGCCTCCTTTGATCTCATCCAGTTTAGTGGATTGTCTTTCAGCAGCACTGTAAATCACTGCAAAATCACTGTGATCAATGTGCGCCTTTGAGATCATTCTACAGGTTGTCAGAAAGTTGGATGAACTCTCAGGCCATAACAGAAGGGTAGCTTAGTAATTCCATTCAATGTGGAGTGCACTTGCTTCTGAGAAATGATGCAACATCTGTGTATAATGTGCCTGTTGTGAAAAGAAATCATCTCTTAAAATCTGACTGGCCAACACCTGCTGGACTGACCACACAAACTGAAGACCCCTACTGAATAAGTAATAGCATGCATCTTGCAGATTACTTTCATTATTTCATTATCTTAACCATCTGCAAGCATGATGATTTAAGATATATGCTATGCCATCCTCTATTGCCGAGCTAGTGTTCTTTGTCATTATGTCCGTCATAGATACTGTATATAGTGAAAAGATGTGCTAACAACTCTTATTGAGTGTCTCTTACACCAAGCAAGATATCTAGTTAATCATTTTCCAGTCCATCGGCACTAAACAGACTTTCACATGGACACAAACACCAGGAGAACAAATGACTCTGATGGGTGAAGTATAATGCCACACACACACACACACCTGCACCTGCCAGGGTGAGTTTGACCACTCCTCTCGACCATGGCTCATGCATCACCTCCAACAGTGCCTATTTCAAACAGTGTCATCTACCGCAACCCCTGACAACAAATCCGATCACACGTCAGTTCCTAAAATTTGCTTCAGATTTGAGCTGGTCATACGACGGAATTATCAGTTTCACATCCAGAAGTCCCAACTTCTTGGGGAACCCCTGGTGGTGGGCGAATGAGATTCTGGAAACAGCACCAGCTTTTCCTGTCAAAGTCATCTTCAGTGATTCACAACTCCTTGTAAGGGACTTTCCTGTAAAAGCCAAAGAGAGAGAGAGAAAGGGAGATACCAAGTGGAGGAAAACGAGTTGTCTCTGATGAAGCAGATCCCATTCATTCACTTGGCTCAGTCAAAGCAGTCATTACACAGCGGCTGCTCTGAAATCAGCTGCGGATGGATTTGTAAGGGCAGGGGGAGAGAGCTGGGGCGTCCACAACGTCAAGAGAAAGTGTCTGCAATACCAGGTGGAAGCTTCATGACCTCAGAAGATGACAATGCTTTGTCGACTATGACCAATCAGGAAGTGAGCCAGTGCATAGTGGGAAATGAGAGTGTAGAGCAAAGACTGTGGGGAGAATGATGTCTCATATGGAGAAAACTACACAAAGTGCAGAATCATAGTAGTTAATGTGCAAATAGTTCACACAACAGACTCTGAGGCAACTAACAGATCACTTCAGTAGCCACTGGAGAATGCAAGTGTCTAATATGATTGCTAGGGGTTTTTTTCACCATCACTATTGTTTATGCATTTATTCATATTACCACTATTATCACATATTTAGTAATCATTTGGTAATAACTGTCACAGTGCTTTGTTATTATTGCCAATAACACCATTGCAATTCTTGTCAGCAACTTTCCCACATCTCTGACTCTCTTACGAACAATGGGTTCTTGAGCCAGCAGCACTTCACTACTATTCACACCTGGTTTGAAAAAAAATAAACTTTTAAACTCTTCCTTAAAACCCTGAGCCTTCTGCCTTTCAGACGAGGAATGTAAATCCGACGTCATTTATTTGGGATCAGATTTCCATGCCTCCTCACACAAGCGCGCACACACATAAACACCATCCGAACGGCAAAGCTTTGCTTTTTCTCCAATGTGCCCCCTGGATCCAGAAATATTCGTGGCAGCAACCACGTACGCAAGGCAAATTATGTCAGTTCAGCGGTATGACTGCGTATCTATCATGCAATGTTATTGTCCCCCTACCCCGCAAAACAGTTTTCACGGATCCCTGCGCGTTGAACACAAAACTTTTATCAAACGTGTAGTAGAGGATTCACTCATAAAGTTCCGCAGAAGAATCACACTGACATTAATACAATTTCGATATTCTGAAAAAGTCGAAGCTCAGACTTTGAAACCAGGCTTTCAATTTGTAAACAGACACGTTGGCCGTCCCAGCTGAGCTTCCAAAAGGCTTTCAGGAATGCCAGGGCATGATGGAGTTTACCACCTCCGTTTCATCCCTGAGGTACAATCCAACCAGCAAATAGGGAGAATACACATCAGCCACCAATACTCAGACTTAATAAAAATGGATATCAGAGAAGTCTAATGGTTTTTAGCCAAAGAGGTCACTTATAGAAATTCCGAATAATTCTCAACTCCGCATTGCTTGATCAGAGTGGCAATGCGAATCACAGCATCTTCAACGTTCTGTAAGCCATAACCATACTCCAGCAAACTTTTCCTTTGCAGAATGGGAAATGAAGCTATAGTAAAACAGTGCAGCGATTTTCCATCTCAACCAAAAAGTCACAACGGTTTCATAATGCTGAATGCTGCACCGTCTCAAACAAGAACAAAAACAAATTCCTTTCCTCTTTTTGGAGACCTAAAATCAACTTCTACACAACTTCGAACATTCAAAAGTTGAATTAACAATTGCAATGGGAGAGAGAAACACTTTGGATCAAAGCATTCTGCCATCTAAAAATAATATACTATAAACAATAACTGATTCTATATTCCCCGAAGCAAAGTTTTCCTTCCCCTCCTTGCTGGCCAACTAACCTAGACTCCCGGCGTCACTCGCAATCCAGAAAAGTCTCAAACCTTTGGGCAAGAAATATATCAAATGCGTGCTCACCGCCAAATAGAAAATATAAGAAACATTTAACAACAAACATGTAAGAGGAACTAACCTTTCTGCAATAAAATGATCTTCACAAACTCCAGAGCCCCAGTTTTTTAGCAGATATAAGTTAGGCAATCCGCAGTCAGTCTGCCCGCAGCGCAATCAGGAGGAGATTCCGCCATGTCAATTATGTCTCAACACACATGTGAGCGAGGTCCCAGCCCACTTTTACCGTATTATACCATGTAAATGATTGAGAATCAAGACAGAATTAACGTTAGAGTAAGCTAGAACAAGCGGACCGTTATTATTGTGGAGTTATTTAGCACAAAAATGTTGTAATGTTGACGTTTTGATTAAAAAAAGTATATTGGCTAAGCCTACCTGAAAAATGGCTTCCTTATAGATGCAGTTCTGGAAAATTATAGAAAACATTACATGAAACATAAATCTCCCAAAAGAGACTAGGCTACTGATAGCCATATCGAAAACGGATAACTATTAGGTTATCAATTATAATCTTATGTTCTATAATGTGTCTCAGATCTTTCACCAAAGTCCATCTTTTTTGTCAAAATGTATTGTTATTGCATAATATGCAATGTAGCCCTACAGCTTATTAAAAAGTAATAGTAAAACCTATCTTAATTACCAGGTTGGTGCAATATTTCTTTTATTTTCTTACAGTAAGCAACCCAGTGCCCCGTGTCCTAAATTGCATAGTGCAATGATGGGCAATTGGTGTTTCTACTGCCCCCAACAGGACACATTTTATAATCTACCTGGCCGACGAGACGGTTACTGTAATGGCCAATTATCCATTTTAATTAAAGAGCAATTAGCCGAAAAACATCACCTAAGATGGGGCAGTCATGTTTATATCATCTGAAAAGATTTGGGAAGACATTGTATCAGATACCAATACAATTTAGCACACTAGCTGTGACTTAATGTGTTTGCTTTGACATATGCTTTAGGCCTACTCCTTCCATGAGCATATCAGACATAACGCTCAAGATCTCAATGTATATATGTCCTAGTTCTACATACAGTACAGAAAAAGAAAATAGAATACAACCTGTGTAAGATTATACTTAGCAAGTGGTTATCAAATCTCCACAACTTAATTACATAATAGTAATAATAATAATAATAATAATAATAATAATAATAATAATAATAATATTGTTGTATTATTGTCATGTTCTGGGTCGGACTGGGAACAAAATTCGGCCCTGGCAATTTTCTCCTGGACCGGCCCACTACTGGACTACTTTTAAGTTACTTTTACCAAAATATCTGGAAATATGGATTTGGAATTCTAAATGCAGTTTATTATGCTCATTGCAAATGTGCTCACTTCTAATGGAGGGTGATGTGGTACAACATAATGACTGAGCTAGGCTTAAGGCTAACAACAGTAGAATGCAATAGGTGCAGTGATGGCTCATGATGCAATACAAGGAACAATCATAGCCAGAATTTTGTTTAAAGAAGACAAAAGGTCAAAGTCTGGTCAATTGTGATAGAAATGCTGTAACTTTAGGCTTAGGCCTACTCATTAAAATCAACAGAGAGCCCACTACCTGTATATTGTAACCCAAAACTTAAAGACATGTCAGATAGGCTACACAGTGCAGCTACTGACCATTGTTGTGCCCTAACTGGTGAAATACAGTATTAACCTAAGTATGTCATTATATGGCCAACTATAAAGATGTAATCTGCCTGTTCCCAGGGATGGGTAGTATTTCTGAAACATGTAATATGTGTTTCAAATGCAAAATAGTAATTTTGTAATTTTAAAAATACTATATGTGAAAAACACAAAAAAGTAGATACTACAGACAGGTGTAATGAATAATTGGTAATTAGGCAACAATGGTTAATGTTTATCGCAATCAGCTAATGTGAGAACAGCTGTGTTCAACAACACTTACAGCTTTTCAGTGACAGCTATTGCTGAAGCATCAGCTCTGGTCTGAAGCACTGGTGTGAAGTGGTACGCAAGTAAAGATGAGCAAGTTGACCTGTGCAAGTTCACATAAGGACACTGACAAAGGCAATCATGTCCCATTGTCTCCATGCCAATCTTTAACAGAAAAATGTCAGATATCTCAACCACAATGACATCAATAGATGGTAAGGTGTTGAGTGTACCCAGATAGTTCAGTCACTTAGTATGCAGCTAATAAGGAAATATAATTGTTATTTAATCAAACAAGGTGAACTTCTCCCCACTGTGGAATGCAGAAAATGATGCTACAAGGAAGGGAAATTATGCTACAAGGAAGGGAAATGATGCTACAAGGAAGGGAAATGATGCTACAAGGAAGGGAAATGATGCTACAAGGAAGGGAAATGATGCTACAAGGAAGGGAAATGATGCCTTCCTTGTAGCATCATGTATTTTTGCCCATCCCTGCCTGTTCCCAGCATGACTGACCTATCTGGGTACAATGATTACCAGTTTTGTTGAATGGTGTGGAAAGAACCATCTGCAGATAAACACCAGTAAGACAAAGGAGATGGTAATTGACTTCAGCCGTAAGGCATTATCAGTTGCGCCAGTGAACATCCAGGGAATAGACATTGAGGTGGTATCAGTCTACAAATACCTGGGTGTTCACCTTAACAATAAACTAGACTGGTCCCAAAACACAGATGCCCTGTACAAGAAGGGCCAAAGTCGTCTCCACTTGCTGAGAAGACTGAGGTCTTTTGGTGTGTGCAGGTCATTATTAAGGACTTTTTATGACACAGTTGTGGCGTCAGCTATTTTTTATGCTGTAGTCTGTTGGGGTAGTGGGTTTTCTGAGAGGGACAGGAAGAGAATAAATAAGCTGGTGAAAAGGGCCGGCTCTGTCCTGGGCTGCCAACTAGAGCCTGTTGAGGTGGTTGGGGAGAGGAGGATGTTGGACAAATTGGCATCCATCATGGCCAATTCCTCTCATCCGCGCTCCATGGGACAGTGGCTGCGCAAAGCAGTTCTTTTAGTAACAGACTACTACACCCATCATGTAAGAAGGAGCGCTTTCACAGGTCTTTTATTAACCTGACCCTAGCCAGATGAATGTCGTTCCGCTTAGCTCCGCCTAGCTTCACTCACATCCATCTGGGACCTCTTCCATTGAGAGTGATTTCTCCAACCAACTTTATGGTTTAGCCAATCAGGACGCAGGGCGGGAGTTTCATAGATGTGACATAGCGTAGAAGCGACTGTGAGTCTGTTATTAGCGTCATGGGTTGGCTTCGATGTGAGTGGTTGAAGTAGCACGTCAATAGATGACGGACAAGTGGCTTATTCAATCATATGCAAGCATTTTTTGATTAGGCCCAGCCTTCTGAAGCAACACTTCAATGGATCGGTTCCAAATGGATGAGTGGAGCTAGGTGGAGCGAAATTCATCTGGCTATTGCCAGGTTAGTCTTTTATTCCATCTGCCATCAGAATGTATAACACTACTGTCATGAAAATTTGTAATGTTAATGTAGTGTCTGAACTTCATTATTAATATGTGCATTTTCCACTGTACATGTGATGTGAAGCTTTTTTATTCACCATATATATTGGTTCACTCTGCCTCAAAGTATTGGTGAAACCCTAAGGCGTGTTGTTTTTTAGGTGTGCTTGTATGCTGGGCATACTGTATACAACTTTCTTACTCTCTATTTAAATACTACTGGGCTGTTGTGACAAGTAAATTTCCCAGCTGTGGGATCAATAAAGTCTTATCTTATCTTATCTTATAATAATAATAAAAATAATAATGTATTAATTAATTTATTAATTCATTCATGTGACACTAGCCAGAAACAAAATCCTTGTAGGTGTGAACATTAAAGCTAATTCTGTTTCTACTGTGTAACTGATTACAATTAAGTTAATCAGTGTGTAGGAGGTATGACTGTCTGTCCTAATTTGAGTGAGTGTCAGGGCTACTGACTCTCCACACTGTAGTGGAAACTGTGACATTAATCTCATTGACATCACACCCTCCATATATGACGTGTAAGACTTTAGCGTTGTTTGTAACAGCTGCAGCTGTGTTCAAAGGAAAGAAGAAATGACTTCAGTCTCTTGTTATTTACAACCTTTGAGTTATTATAAAAGAGAAATATTTCCCCTTGTTACATAACAGGGCTTCATAGGTTCTTTTGTGGACATTTCTGTCTGTCTGGATAAGGGCTCTTGCACGTGTACACATACACAGTCTTTTTCCTGGACAGTTGCCTGGACCTCACTGCTCTGAACCCTAATTTGATTTCACACTGGAAAAACTACACTGTCTTAATTGTCAGGGGCGTTAGGTCACACTCCATACTTAGCCTGGAGCATTCATTTGAATTGGCCCTCAAACTGGACGCTGCCACTCTCACTGCTGATGAGCGCTGGCAGCCTCTCACAGCATCAAGCATTCCAAGGAATATTTGCATTGTTCCACTGGCTAAAGAGAACTCTATCGCTCACCTTGTCTGAACCCAGCATAATGATGCTCTATCTGTTACAAAGAGAGTCTTGTACAGCTCTGTCATGTACAGTGATATTCATGCAGTGGAGAGATGGTTGGCATGAATAGTGAAAACAGACACATACTGTACCTGCACGCATGCATGCGCACACACACACACACACACACACACACACACACACATGCACACAAAAAAAGAGAGACAAAAACTATCTACAGTACCCTCCAGAATTATTGGCACCTTTGGTAAAGTTGACTAAAAACAAGTATAAAAAAGAATCTGTTGGTGATTTATTGTACTCCCACAGTGAGAACAATTTCCGGTAACACTTTATAATAACTACACACAATACATCATTTATTAAGCCTTTGTTACTTATTAGTTAATGGTTTGTTCATCATTAGTAATTTCTAATTTATCATCAGTAAAACATTTGTTCACACAGTTATAAATAGTTTGTTCATAGTAAATAAGCCTATATCTTAAATATGTTTATACATTATTGTTAATACTTAATAAATGATGCAATATGTTTTTGATTAAGTAATATTTCCATTATTTAACAGTTGTTACATACACATGCACTAATGATTAGTTAGGGTGAGGATACATATTTTATAAACCACTTCCTAATACTATAATTATAATTAACTCATTTGAAAATGTGTTGCAAGGCATAGAAAGTCCTCACTTTAGATAAGCTCACAAAATATCATTAACTAACCACTTGTGACCCCTGAGTTAATCATGAATTATAGTATTAGGAAGTGGTTTATAAAATATGTATCCTCACTCTAACTAATCATTAGTGCATGTGTATATTGCATAATTTATTAAGTATTAACAATAATTCGTAAACATATTTTAGATATAGGCTTATTTACTATGAACAAACCATTTATAACTGTGTGTATACTTTATGTATGAGAATTACCATAGGAACAATGCTTTACAAATGATGAACAAAACATTTTGTAATAGTTTGCAACTAGTTTATAATAAGAAAATGATTTCATTATAAGTGGTTGTTTTATTACTTATTAAGTATAAATCATGTACTTACAAACATATTTTTTGGATAGGCTTATTTACTATGAACAAACTATTTATAATTGCGTGAACAAATGCTTTACTGATGATAAATTATGTATGAACAAGAAATTACTAATGATGAACAAACCATTAACTAATAAGTAACAAAGGATTAATAAATGATGAATTGTGTGTAGTTATTATAAAGTGTTACCCAATTTCCTAGGAAACCCTAGCAAAATTCACCCTTGAAGGGAAGCAATTTTATTCTGAGAAAAAGGAAAATGTCATAAAGAAATAAATATTTTTAACGAAAACACGTTGCTCACAATTATTGGCACCTCTGAAAAATCTTGTATACAAAACAGAAGCACTTTCCTATCTAATTTCAATTTATTTTAAGTTAATCAGAGTGTCTGTGTCATTTTTCAACATCGAAAAGACAAGAGAATACACTAAATTTAAATAAAAAGAAAGTGTGTTGGAATTTGTAAGTCAGAGAATGTCTATGAAAAAAATAGGTACAGTACTTTGTTGAAAAGACCTATATTTACAGTTATAACAATGATTAAAAGGTTATAATAATCTGGAAATGTGACAAACATGCTTGGTCAAAGACCCATGGTTATCTTGCCCCCACGTACAGTACGGAGGATGGTAAGATTGGCAAAAAAATCCATAAGAACCACTGTTGGAGAGTTACATACAAGGTATCATCTTGGGGTCACCAAGTCCCCCCAAAAAATGTCAGAAGTGACCTCACTGCTAATAGATTATTTAGAGGTGCCAGGTAAAAGCTACCCTGGAAATCCAGAGTTCTCGCAAGAGCACAGTGGAATTGTCTCTGTGAGACACTCTGGCAAAGAGCAATGATGCACGTTACTTTTCCCCCTTGCATTCCAGGGAACCAGCTAAACTAATGAAGACAGCGCTGCAACGTTGGAGGACAGCACACATTGGTCGTAGTGTTATCCGATTGCGTCAAAGTCCGAAATCATTCAGAGTAAACATGGTCTAGTGTTTTCCAATTGCGTGCAGTGAGATTTTTAAATGCAT